>NC_057802.1:235713938-236013938 GCF_018294505.1 Triticum aestivum | reverse complement strand
GCTTGCACAGGATTCCGTATCGTGCCTGTGGTAACTAATAAAAGCGCTGCCTAAGTCTAATGTTTACGTGTACTAGTACGGTTTTCTTTTAAGTTTGACCAACCCTATATAAAACTAAACTAAGCTCCCATAAGCGCAGTCATCAATATGCCGCCGCCGTTGCGCATGCCGGCGCCCGCCTGCTCCGGCCAACAATTTCTCGCCCATCACCGCCCTGTCGCCGCCATCCCTGTGCCATGAAGCTGAAGGCTCGCCCGCTCACATCGTCTGCAGTCCCTCCTCGTGATGCCGCCGCGCTGCCAAGCACGCGAGGAGCTGGTGGAGCCGCGTCTATGCACGCAGCGTACAAAGATGAGGACGAGCGCGTGCTCCAGCACGCCGGCGAGGAGGAACTAGCGTGTCATTGTCGTCTCTGCCTGCGCGGGGGAGGCGCGCATGGTGGCTGTCGCGGCGGAAGCCGGTCGCGCGCTCGTCGAGCCCGCAAACCGGGTGCGGACGCGGAATCTACCTTCGAGACCTTGAATGCCATGTCGATCCTGCAATCTAAAGGAGCAATTTGTGCCAGTCGACTCTTGTGAGCCGTTTGATGCAACATGGATGGCTAGAAGGGCTTCTTCAACCTCCGAACATGATGCAAGGTTCATCTTCTCAGCCCGCCACACGCCTAACCGCCTCCCGCCGCCGCCGCGCCCTCCCCTGAACCGCTTGCCACCACCATGCTCCCCCCACCCCCACCATCCGTTTAACCCCGGGCACGATCCATTTTTTAAGGCAAACTGCATTCCACACCCAACACTCATAAGATAGATCATGGGCACCCTGCCACCCTAATATAGATACCGGGGTAGCTTCTCTGCCGTCTTCTTCCTTCGCTCCGTCGAACTTCTTTCACAAATCGACTGACCCAAATTATACTACTAGTACGAACGTATTAAGTACAGTAGGGACACGAAGATACGAGCAGTAGTACCAACTGCAAGAAGAACAATAGTAAGACATAGTACTAGTACTACTGTACGTACTAAAGAGTTCAAATAACGAGAAAGAACATAAACATAGTTCTGTTGGGGCCTTAGCACAACACACCCTTGAAAATAAACTAAGCAACTAGTCCGCTTGACACTGCAGTAGAACCAGCATGAGCGACGACACTGCCACCTACTCGGAGTCCGATTCCACGTCCTCGACTTCGTCCTCGTCCCTCTTCCTCTTCCTCTTCGCCGACGCTTCTTTGCTTGAACCGGACACTGGGCTCTGCTTCTTCATCCAACCCTTGTAGATATTTAAACAAAGGTAGGCATCCATTGCTGCGTACAGGATGTGATCTTCATCTAATGTCTTCGACTCCCATGCATGATGAAACTCGTGGTGAGGTTTCTTCAGTTTAGCGTACGAAGGATCAATCATGGCCGCTGCCAGGGTCAGCATTGAAGGCTGAGAGGAGGACACCAGGCTTGCCTTCTGGAGATCGAAGGGCTGGCCTACAACGAGGCCTATCCGACCCAAGACATCCCAGTCGTTCATAAAGTCTACAGTAATGAATTTCACTCTTTCGTCCTTGAGGAAGTTCTTAAAATCTTGGCACTCAACATCGGCATGGCATATGTGGTAGACCAAGCACACGTTATGTACGCAAACCTAGAACACAGGATGTGGTGTAGTCAACATCTAGCCCAGCGACCCACTCATCCGTTGAACTGTTGAACATGCGTAGGAAGCGAGCAAGGCATGCTTTCACCGTCGCGGATCCACGTGTGTAGATGACGATGAACTCATCGCCGGTGATGGCTCTAACCTGGTAATCAGCGGCGACCATGGAGATTTGGGAGGCCATGGATTTTGGAGGAGGGTTAGGAGAAGTTGAACTGGTGTAATGTGAAAGGACGGGACGGCTGGGAGGGAACTGTTGTAAGGTACTGTACTGGTAGAAGACGGGGACGAGTAGGGCGTGCGAACGGCGTGGGGTTGCTGGCTTGCCGGAAGGATAAACGGCTGCAATCCCCCAAAGAGTTCTCGAGAACTATGCGGGACCCACTAGATGTCATGTCTACTAGACCCATATCGTAGGCCTGACGGTATAGCTTCTGCCTGTTCGCACGCCATGTTGGCGCATGGGTAACTTCACTTAATTCCATTAACCGTCACGCCTCCCACGACCTTCGCCTCCCTCGCGCGGTCGCGCCCTTTGAGACTTCGGCCGGCTATAAATGAGCAATTTTTTTTGCCTACTCCACATGCATGAAACTCCCTCTGGTCCTTTTTACTTCCGTCAACCGTTTGCAAAGTGTTTGAGCAAATTTATACTAAAAATATCAATATTTACAATGCTGATTATAATGAGTATAAGAACTACATTTTATAATGAGTACAAAAATATTGATTTGACATTGTGAATGTTGATACATTTTTCTATAATTTTGGTCAAAGTAGAGGTACATTGACTTCAGACAAAACTTAAATGCACAATGCAGCCTAGTTCCTCCGTCCAGGTGCGTGCCATGTCCTATCTTGTCATGACAACAAGGGCCCTGTTTGGATACTCTAACTCAGTTAAAGGTTAGAGTTAGATTCTAATCCTGAACTAACCCTGAAGTAACTCTAGCAAAAGAGGTGTTTGGATGAAAGGGTTAGATGGAGCGCGGATACGGCGAGGTGCCTTCATGGGCGGTGCGAGAGGCAGGGAGGGAGGGAGAGGACGAGAAGCTTCGAGGAAGTGGGGAGGGATCTATTGCGGGGAGACCGAGAGAAAAATGTGTTTTTAGTGTCCCGAGAAGAACTAACCCAAATAAGCACCTCTTCGGTGGGTTATATTTTTTGAATGGGTTAGATGCATCTAACCCAAACTAACCCTCCTTTTTGGATATTTTTGGGTTAGTTGAGTTCAAACTAACCCAAAATAACTCTAACACATGGATCCAAATAGGGCCAAGGTTAGCTATTAGAGTACTACTACCTCCCTTCTAGTTTAAAGGGCTCGATTCAAAATTTTCACCTACTCTTAGCAAGATAGAGGCGGTGGAATAGTTTTTGTAGTCTGCAAAAGTAATCAACTAACGCTGTCATTCTTCACAAAAAAATGTGTTTACCAATGCATGCATGAACACTAGTTACTCTAACCCTCCTCTCTTCTTTTATTCTTTGCCACATCAGCATGTTTGCTAATCCTGAACTAACCCTGAAGTAACTCTAGCAAAAGAGGTGTTTGGATGACAGGGTTAGATGGAGCACGGATACGGCGAGGTGCCTTCATGGGCGGTGCGAGAGGCAGGCAGGGAGGGAGAGGACGAGAAGCTTCGAGGAAGTGGGGAGGGATCTGTTGCGGGGAGACCGAGAGAAAAATGTGTTTTTAGTCTCCCGAGAAGAACTAACCCAAATAAGCACCTCTTCGGTGGGTTATATTTTTTGAATGGGTTAGATGGATCTAACCCAAACTAACCCTCCTTTTTGGATATTTTTGGGTTAGTTGAGTTCAAACTAACCCAAAAGAACTCTAACACATGGATCCAAACAGGGCCAAGGTTAGCTATTAGAGTACTACTACCTCCCTTCTAGTTTAAAGGGCTCGATTCAAAATTTTCACCTACTCTTAGCAAGATAGAGGCGGTGGAATAGTTTTTGTAGTCTGCAAAAGTAATCAACTAACGCTGTCATTCTTCACAAAAAAATGTGTTTACCAATGCATGCATGAACACTAGTTACTCTAACCCTCCTCTCTTCTTTTATTCTTTGCCACATCAGCATGTTTGCTATTCCCGTGTGCATGATACCAGCTAAGATACCACCATTATGGCCAGCCTTAATCATCGCATGCAATAATATAGTGCACCTTGAAATATGAACATGTGTTGGGCGCGTATGTTTTTAATGACTTGAGACTATACCTAGCCCGGCATGCAAGATGAGACTTATTATGCACCGTTCCCCGTACCTGCAGGAAGCCCATTCGTCTCCAAATATTTTCCTCTCCATGTGTGGAAACAATATGCCTGCCAGACTCTCCTTCTCCCTCCAGCGGTCCCACCACTCCACCCCATGTGAAAAAAATCTGCATGCATGACTCTCCTCCCCCCGCGCTCGTCCAATCCGTTGTGACCAGCAATATTTCCACCCCTTCCCTCCCCCGTAATTTACTCCAACAAATATGCCCACGTAGTTGTTACGTTAATCACGCAACATATCTTTCGGGATGCTGCTTCAGTTACTTAACTGCAGGTGCATTGGGTCACTGACATATGGGCCCAACAGGGGTCTGGCTCACATGTCAGTGACGCAACTGGACCTGCAGTTAAGTCAGTGCAGCTCAGTCCATATCTTATGTAGGTGTGCCATTGCTCGCTATAAATATTGCGCCTCCCACGGCATTCGGAAGAACGCTCACGTTCATCGCCATCTCCTCCCCCCCTCTCACGTCGACCACCATGGCATCGCCCCTCCCAAGCCCTAGGCGCCCCTCGCTGGACCGCCTGGACGGTCACGCGTCATCGTTCCGTTCCTCGCCGCCACTAGTCGAGGAGGACGCATCGGCGTTCCACTCCTCGTCGCGACGCGTCGAGGTGGACACGTCGGCGTTCCCAATCTCGCCCGCACGCGCGTTGGAGTTCGCGTCGGCTCCCCGCTACGAGGAGAACACCGCGCCGACCGCCGAGCCCCCAGCCTTGAGGATCTTTGGAAAGAAATGGATGTCGCCATGTGGGAGGCTTTGCCGCCGGTAGAGAAAGCCAAAATAGAGGCGGAGAAGAAGGCCGAGGAAGAGAAGCGCGCCGCGGGGCAAGCTGCCTGGCAGGTCTATGTCGCGTCCGAGAGATTCAGGCAATTGGCTCTTTGGCAGAAGGCTCGTGCAAGGGCCGCGAGGGTGGTGGAGGACGCCCGTGCCGAAGCCCTGAGTGCAGTCAGACCCAAGCGCCTCATCTACGCTTGGCGGTACGTGGACCAGGTGCACGCTTCCAGCGAGGAGGAGTACCTGTTGGCGCCGGATCACCACACCGGTGAGATCGCGCTCGCCCGCCGGCAAGCCGCCAATCAGCACCTCGCGAGTTGCGAGGCTGAGGAGGAGGTGTTGTGTCGGCGCACTGGGAAACGGCCGCGCAACAGGGCACTCGTGGCGCGCCGCAAGCGCTCCTGCGAGCGCCGTGGCTTTTAGTAGGAGTATAATTTTTGTTTCGTAAGGCGATCTCATTAGTTTTGGGATGCAAATGATAAATCCCGAACGTTCAGGAATTATTAGCGTCCTTAATAAGTTTGTAAAAGGGAAAGTTTGGAAACCTTGTGTATTTGTATGCATTTTGTAAGTACGTGCATATAGCACAAACTTTACTATATACTATCGCACTACATGTCTCTCTCTATATATGATTGCAAACTGTGCTACTCCCTCCGTCCAGGTCAATAAGTCATCTTTGGGTGTGCACCATGACCAAGAAGGAAGGAAGACTTATACACCTAGACGGAGGGAGTACTACTATTACTTATGTATGTGCAAATGCACGTTTTAGCATTACGATGCGGTTTTTGTAAAAGTAGAAAAACAACACTACTCAAGCTTGTGAAACGATTCAATGCAAAACAAATGCAAAAATGCTCGTTTGATTGTTTATTTTTTAGCTTCCTTCTCTGTGGTTATTTCTCTGTCATACTTTGTACGGAGTATCTCACTGGTCGGAAAGGCATGCAAATTCCCAAACCGCTTCCTACACCCTGTATCGAATTTTTTGCCTAACAAGCTGTGCCGTGCAATTGGAATTCCAACTTGAGTACTACTACTAGTAGGAGTACCAGGGGACAGTTCTTTTAGGCTTCTAGATTAGTAATCCCATAACTACTACCTCCGTCCTGGTTTATTGGTGCCCATTGTAATCTGTGTCAAATTTTGATCATAAATTTAACTAATGAAATGTTAGTGCATGTCACATGCACTAACATTTTATCAGTTAAATCTTTGGTTAAAATTTAGGACAAATTACAATGGTGACAAATAAACCAGGACGGAGGTACTAGTAGTAGTTTAGAAGCCCAAATAAATGAGTGAGGCGCCTTATTGTTACTCTCCACTGTGTCTAGTCTTATGGGAAAAGCCGGGGAAGCCGCCAAAAGAACTGGCCCTAGGAGTAGTAGCTAGGGATACTAGGAGTAGTAGCTAGGGATTGAGTGTGCGAGATGAGCCGGAGAAAGTAAATGCAGAGAGATGAAATGCAAAAAAGACAGAGGGATGTGATGGTTGCTTGTCTGTTTATTTTACCAGGCCACTTATTACTGGGAGTGGTTGGGTTTTGTGATACGACAGCTTTACTGCCGCGCCACGAGCGGGGTGAGACTCCCGTGCAGCGCCGCCCTCTACACTAGTACTACATTGGTCGTGGTTTTATCCCCCATTGAATTTGACTGAAGATTTAACTGACAAAATGTTAGTGCATGTCAACAAAAACAATATCGTTGGATTCGTATTTGAACATAGTTTTCAATGTTATAATTTTAGGTGACATGAATCATCATTTATCATACTATATATAATGTTAGTTCAATTTTTGGTCGTACTAATCTATAGTAAGGTGCTCGTGCGTTGCACGGAAGAGTGAAAGGCATTGATCGGGGAGTTGTTTATTTTGACAAAGGATGTGGGGGTCATCTCATGTGTCACGGGTATCGATAGGTTTCTTCGGATATTATTTGATCTCTAGAGCTCACAAACATCCGGGTGATAGATAAAAAAGTATCTTTTGCAAACAAAAGCGTTCAACTGTTCAACCTACATACAAAACTTGTGAAGAAATAACACTTATTGTGCTTTGCAAGGAATGATCTTTAAGAATTAGTTTTTGAGTATCGATTGTTATACATGTTGGCTACATATGACATGGCACTTTCTTATAGTCAACAGGTGGCTATACTATTAAGTATTAACCATGCCCTTATACACCTAGACGGAGGGATTAAATCAGGATGACTTGGAAGGGGGCAGAGGAGATGTAAGAAATGGTTCATCATAAGTCTTTCACCAGTACTGTAGTAAAAATTTCATACATGGAAGATTCTAGACTAAACCATAAATGGATACACTTTTATTCCTGCGCGATACTCCAATAGAGCAAGATCATGCATGGAAGTCTCCACATGCTTAGACAGCGGATTACATTGAGCGAAGACTAACGATCAACATTTAACTTGGTAATGCATATGTCCAGGTGAACCTCCTTGGAGTCCCCGTGCACATTGTTGGGGGGGTCAAATCATGCCATGCGTATTCCATGCCCACATCGGCGGGAAGGTCCCAGCTCGGCACAGTCCTAGTCAGCTTGACATAGCCAGTGTCGCCGCCCACGTACCTCCGAGGGGTAGTAATAGTGAGCACGCACCCGTACATCGGCCTCGTGTCAGTGTCAGCGTTAGCGGCGTTGCCCCTGACGCACACTACAGAGACGGGGCGGCGGCCTGCGCGGGACTCGCTGGTGCCCACGATCAAGAGGAAGACGCTGCCGTCCTCCTCCGAGACTAGCAGGCGGCGGTGATCCTCCAGCGACTCTGGCACGGTGAATGGGTAGCACGTCTTGTACTTGATGTTCTTCGCCAAGGGCCAGTAGTGATCGCCGCACGCCTGCGTGAGGTGATGCACGATGTCCGCTGGTGAGCCCCAAAACGGCATCGGGCACTCATAGCAGTAGACGAAGGGCTCCTTGGAGGAATCGACCTGGCCGTCCATGAAACGGGAGTGGCTGTAGGGGACGTTCCGCCAGTTGAATATATGAGCAAGTTACTACGAGATTTAGTCCGAATAAGCACGAAATAAATCATGATGGCTATAACAGAGATTAAACTAATCATGCGGACTAGCATAGTAGATGAACAGATCGAATCTAGGACACAGACTAGAAACATGAATTCTACCACGATTTCGAATAGGAAGGATAGAAACACATATGGTGCAACGGGAGCAGCACCATTGGCGTTGAGGTTGTCGCCCATGTCGTTGAGGAAGAGGTTGCCGAGGTCGGGGAAGAAGTCATCGTCGGTGAAGTCGTCACTGCTAGGAGTCGCGAGAGTGCGCTCCCCAAATTTCAACAGCGCCCACCGAATGGAGCGCAGGAGGGAGTGGTTGTAGGGGACGTTGCGGCTACCGAATGGAGCGTAGGAGTAGCCCACGAAGCAGAAGATGGTGCTTCTCCCTAGTCTCTATTCTTATCTCTATCTCTACTACTCTTCTTTGTTTTTTATAATACACTAGTTGTAGTTGTCAAATCGAATAGTACTGTGCCGTCCACTGCACGCCCGGCTGAACACGCCTCCTCGCCTCCATCAAACCCCTCCGTTAAACCCGCATGCAAACCGAGAAACCTACTCCGGCCTGTGGGAGGAAATTTGCCGGTTGCCGTTGGAGAATAATAGAGTAACGTCCAATCCATTTGAGTTAATTGTGTGTATGATTCTCCCTCTATAAAAAGTTAATTGCATCCTTAATCTTGTATTCTAAGCACTCTGTGGGTTCCACTATCAGTACAGTGTACATGACTTGCAGGCTGGCTACAGATTTGTACAGAAAGTTAAAAAGAAACAAATACATCCTTAATATTGTATTCTAAGTACTCTGTGGGTTCCACTGCCAGTACAGTAGCGAAAGAAGTATATATTAAAAAAGCTAAAGTTTAGGACAAAATTCGAACTCAGGTCATCGCGCTGTGAGCATCCGGCCCGGACCAGTACACTAGGTGTTGGTTGCGGAGAATGCAAGAGATAAACATTTATAACAATGAGCCCGTCCGTTGCAACAGATCCAAAGTAGAATAATACATATTCACAAATTTGAAAGAAAACGGATTACTTTTGGTATACATATCACTAAAAATATCTATGTTTCACTCCAAATATATTCTTTGGGCTGTTTTGATGAAGTAAGGGAGGAATGTGGTTGGTTTCAAGCTACTAAGGGGTTTTGTGTAAACTGGAGCAGAGAAGTGGGAATTGTTTCAAAAGGCCACAACTTACATCACAGCCGTTAGATGCAGATCTAATGGTGAGAAATGGCGGATGGCAGACACACCATCATCACCAACTGAGTCTTTTATAGGAGTGGGAGTAGAGAAAAAACCGAGTTGGTGATGATGGTGTGCCTGCCATCTTATAATATAGACTGTCCGATCTATATCTGACGGATAGAAAGCAAACTATGACAATTTTACAAAAGATACCCGCACCTCTCTCCACATTTACAGATAAGGCCTTGCCTCGTTCATCCTTATCTCCCACAACCTCATTGTTGAGCAATTACAAAAGGAAGTCTCTGGAAAAATATGGCATGGTGGCCGCTGCCGGCGCCGTCCATCCCCATGCCTCCGCCTAGTCCGACCACCAGTCACCACCACGCCCCACTCCTCCTCACCTCTATCATCTTTCTCGACATATCATTTTTTCGATGAAATGGTCGATGATGACCCACAAGTATAGGGGATCTATCGTAGTCCTTTCGATAAGTAAGAGTGTCGAACCCAACGAGGAGCAGAAGGAAATGATAAGCGGTCTTCAGCAAGGCATTCTCTGCAAGCACTGAAATTATCGGTAACAGATAGTTTTGTGATAAGGTAATTTGTAACGCGCAACAAGTAACAAAAGTAAATAAAGTGCAGTAAGATGGACCAATCCTTTTTGTAGCAAAGGACAAGCCTGAACAAACTCTTACATAGAGAAAAGCGCTCCTGAGGACACATGGGAATTATCGTCAAGCTAGTTTTCATCACGTTCATATGATTCGCGTTCGGTACTTTGATAATTTGATATGTGGGTGGACCGGTGCTTGGGTGCTGTCCTTACTTGGGCAAGCATCCCACTTATGATTAACTCCTATTGCAAGCATCCGCAACTACAAAAGAAGTATTAAGGTAAACCTAACCATAGCATGAAACATATGGATCCAAATCAGCCCCTTACGAAGCAACGCATAAACTAGGGTTTAAGCTTCTGTCACTCTAGCAACCCATCATCTACTTATTACTTCCCAATGCCTTCCTCTAGACCCAAATAATGGTGAAGTGTCATGTACTCGACGTTCACATAACACCATTAGAGGAGAGACAACATACATCTCATCAAAATATCGAACGAATACCAAATTCACATGACTACTAATAGCAAGACTTCTCCCATGTCCTCAGGAAAAAAGTAACTACTCACAAAACATATTCATGTTCATAATCACAGGGGTATTAATATGCATAATGGATCTGAACATATGATCTTCCATCAAATAAACCAACTAGCATCAACTAGAAAGAGTAATCAACACTACTAGCAACCTACAAGTACCAATCCCAGACTTAGAGACAAGAATTGGATACAACAGATGAACTAGGGTTTGAGAGGAGATGGTGCTGGTGAAGATGTTGATGGAGATTAGCCCCCTCCTGATGAGAGGAGCATTGGTGATGACGATGGCGATGATTTCCCCCTCCCGAAGGGAAGTGTCCCCGGCAGAACAGCTCCACCAGAGCCCTCGATTGGTTCCGCCTCGTGGCGGCGGAGTCTCGTCCCGAAAGCTTGCTTATGATTTTTTTCTCGGACGAAAGACTTCATATAGAATAAGGTGGGCACCGGAGGGCCACCAGGGGGCCCACGAGGCAGGGGACGCGCCCAGGGGGTAGGGCGCGCCCCCCACCCTCGTGGCCAGGGTGTGGGCCCCCTCTGGTATTTTCTTCGCTCAGTATTTTTTATTGTTTCAAAAAATAACTTCTGTGGAGTTTCAGGACTTTTGGAGTTGTGCAGAATAGGTCTATAATATTTGCTCCTTTTCCAGCCCAGAATTCTAGCTGCCGACATTCTCCCTCTTTATGTAAACCTTGTAAAATAAGAGAGAATAGGCATAAGTATTGTGACATAATGTGTAATAACATCCCATAATGCAATAAATATCAATATAAAAGCATGATGCAAAATGGACGTACCAACTCCCCCAAGCTTAGACCTCGCTTGTCCTCAAGCGGAAGCCGATAACGATAAATATGTCCACATGTTTAGAGATAGAGGTGTCGATAAAATAAAATACGGACATGAGGGTATCATGATCATTCTTAGAATAGCAACATATATGGATACTGTCATATGATTTCTTATGCTCAAGTAATAATCTATTCACAATGCAAACTATGAATCAGAAACTTTATTAAGAACTAACAAACGATAATCTCAGTCATTGAGGCAATTGCAATTTATCACAACATCGGAAAGAGTCAATATAAGAGCTTTTCAGCAAGTCCACATACTCAACTATCATTTAGTCTTTCACAATTGCTAACACTCATGCAATACTTGTGGTTACAGAGTTTTAATCAGACACAGAGAAAGATAGGGGCTTATAGTTTCGCCTCCCAACCTTTTACCTCAAGGGTAATGTCAACAATAATAGTTCATGCTAACTTACATCCAATCGGATATATATATCAGGATCTTTCCAACACAATGTGCTTGCCAAAGGATAAAATGTAAAAAGGAAAGGTGAAGATCACCATGACTCTCGTATAAGGTAAAAGATAAAAGTAAAAGATAGGCCCTTCGCAGAGGTAAGCAGAGGTTGTCATGCGCTTTCATGGTTGGATGCACAAAATCTTAATGTGAAAGAACGTCACTTTATATTGCCACTTGTGATATGGACCTTTATTATGCAGTCTGTCGCTCTTATATCTTCCATATCACAAGATCGTATAAAGCTTATTTCATCCACACTAATCAATCATACATATTTAGAGAGCAATTTTTATTGCTTACACCGATGACAACTTACTTGAAGGGTCTTACTCAATCCATAGGTAGGTATGGTGGCCTCTCATGGCAAAACTGGGTTTAAGGATATTTGGAAGCACAAGTAGTATCTCTACTTGGTGCAAAGAATTTGGCTAGAATGAGGGAGAAACGCAAGCTCAACATGTTGGATCATCCATGACAATACACTTTATTTCAGATATAAGAAAACATAACCCATTACGTTGTCTTCCTTGTCCAACATCAACTCTTTAGCATGTCATATTTTAATGAGTGCTCACAATCATAAAAGATGTCCAAGATAGTATATTTATATGTGAAACCTCTCTTTCTTTATTACTTCCTATTAATTGCAACGATGACCAAAACTATGTTTGTCAACTCTCAACAACTTTTAATCATCATACTCTTTATATGTGAAGTCATTACTCTCCATAAGATCAGTATGATCTCTTTGTTTCTATTTATTCTTTCTTTTTTCTTTTATTCCCTCAAGATCATGGCAAAATAATAAAGCCCTTGACTCAACACTAATCTTTATTATATAACTCACAGACTCGATTACATAGAGGGATCATAAAGCAAAACTCAAAACTAGATCATACTAAAACTTTATTCTACTAGATCAAGATATTACTAAAAGGATCGAACTAAGAAAACGGTAAAGATAGAGATGTGATGGTGATACGATACTGGGGCACCTCCCCCAAGCTTGGAAGTTGCCAAGGGGAGTACCCATACCCATGTGATTATATATCTTTTGCTGGTGAAGGAGATGGAGGTGATGATGGATAGTCGCACATCGAGCATAAGAGGTCCTCCAACTTGCGGATAATGTCCTTGAGTGCGATGATATGCTCCTTCAACAAAATATTTTCACGTGTGAGATACTTGTTTTGTATACGAGCTAACTCAATCATCTTGAAAGCTTCGATCTCACTTGGGGTAAGAAGATTGTGATCAAGTTGAAGGATGTCTTCTGCTGCCGGAGCTTGGTCCTCCGTGGCCTTCTTGATCCCTTCATCCTTGTTGATCTCCATGGGTTCTTCCCTCTTTAGCTCTATCTTCATTAGCCAAGCATTGTTGTCACCATTGTTGGAGGAGGGGGACGACATGATGCCTGGCCTTGACAACCCTGACAGAAAATAGCTCGAAACAAGAACAGAGGATAATTGCGTGATACGGGAGTCAAAACCTTCGGGAGTTTATATAATGTTACCGACCGAAAGAAGTATCATGCAATAAAACGGAGTCCGGAGAGCACACGAGGTGCCCACGAGGCAGGGGGGCGCGCCCTCCACCCTCGTGGAGGCCTCGTGTCCTTCCCGGACTGCTTCTTATTTTCCTATTTTTCTAAATATTCCAAAACGGAGAAAATTTGCCATTAGAACTGTTTTGGAGTCGGTTTACTTAACGTACCACGTACCTATTCCTTTTTCGGAGCCTGAAACGTTCTGGAAAGTGTCTCTTATGTATTCCTCCGGGGTTACGGTTTCAATAATATTAGTTTCAACATTTATGGGGTTACCTGAGATATAATGTTTGATTCTTTGACCGTTCACCACCTTCGGATTTGTGCCTTCGAAGTTGTTGATTTTTATGGCACCGGAATGATAGACCTCCTCGATAACATAAGGACCTCCCCATTTAGAGAGAAGTTTTCCTGCAAAAAATCTTAAACGAGAGTTGTATAGCAATACATAATCACCTACATTAAACTCACGCTTTTGTATCCTTTTGTCATGCCATCTTTTAACTTTTTCTTTAAACAACTTGGCATTCTCATAGGCTTGGGTTCTCCATTCATCAAGTGAGCTAATGTCAAATAACCTCTTCTCACAGGCAAGTTTGAAATCATAATTGAGTTTTTTAATAGCCCAATATGCCTTATGTTCTAGTTCGAGAGGTAAATGACATGCTTTTCCATAAACCATTTTATACGGAGACATACCCATAGGATTTTTATATGCAGTTCTATAGGCCCATAATGCATCATCAAGTTTCTTTGAACAATTCTTTCTAGATCTATTAACAGTCTTTTGCAAAATTAATTTGAGCTCTCTATTACTCAATTCTACTTGACCACTAAACTGTGGGTGATAAGGAGATGCAATTCTATGATTAACATCATACTTAGCAAGCATTTTACGAAAAGCACCATGAATAAAATGTGAACCACCATCAGTCATTAAGTATCTAGGGACTCCAAACCTCGGAAAAAATAACTTCTTTAAGCATCTTAATAGAGGTGTTACGATCAGCACTACTAGTTGGAATAGCTTCTACCCACTTAGTAACGTAATCAATAGCAACTAGAATATGTGTATACCCATTAGAGGCAGAAAACGGTCCCATATAATCAAAGCCCCAAACATCAAATGGTTCAATAACAAGTGATAGGCATTTCTTGACGTCTACTAATATTACCAATTCTTTGACATTCATCACAAGATAAGACAAACTTACGGGCATCCTTGAAGAGAGTAGGCCAATAAAACCGGATTGCAATACCTTATGTGCAGTTCTGTCTCCAGCGTGGTGTCCTCCATAAGCCTCGGAGTGACACTTGCGTAGGATCTCTTCCTGTTCATGCTCAGGTACACAACGCCTAATAACACCATCTACTCCTTCTTTATAAAGATGTGGGTCATCCCAGAAGTAATGTCTTAAATCATAGAAAAACTTTTTCTTTTGCTGGTATGTGAAACTAGGTGGTATAACTTTAGCAACAATGTAATTAGCATAATCAGCATACCATGGAGCAGTACGAGAAGCATTTATGACATTCAGTTGTTCATCAGGAAAGCTATCATCAATAGGTAGTGGGTCATCAAGAACATTTTCTAACCTAGACAAGTTGTCTGCAACGGGGTTCTCAGCTCCCTTTCTATCAATAATATGTAAATAAATTCTTGTAGCAAGAGAACCCATCTAATAAGTCTAGGTTTAGCATCTTTCTTTTCCATAAGATATTTAATAGCAGCATGATCAGTGTGAATAGTTACTTTATAATCAACAATATAAGGTCTGAACTTATCACAAGCAAATACAACTGCTAAAAATTCCTTTTCAGTAGTGGCATAATTTCTCTGGGCATTGTCTAGAGTTTTACTAGCATATTGAATAACATTCAATTTCTTATCAACTCTTTGCCCTAGAACAGCACCTACAGCATAATCGCTAGCATCACACGTAGGTGGCTGAACGATAGGTGCAGAAATTAATGCTTTCTTAAGTATTTCAAATGCTTCTACACAATCATCATCAAAAGAAAAAGGTATATCTTTTTGTAAAAGATTAGTCAGAGGCCGAGAAATTTTTGAGAAGTCCTTAATGAACCTCCTATAAAAACCAGCATGACCAAGGAAACTTATTATACCTTTGATATCCTTGGGACACGGCATCTTTTCAATAGCATCAACTTTAGCTTTATCAACTTCAATACCTCTTTCAAAAATTTTATGCCCCAAGACAATTCCTTCATTAACCATAAAGTGGCACTTCTCCCAATTCAAGACAAGGTTAGTTTCTTCACATCTCTGCAAAACTCGATCAAGGTTGCTCAAGCAATCATCAAAAGAGGATCCATAAATGGAGAAATCGTCCATGAAAGCCTCACATATCTTTTCACAAAAATCAGAGAATATAGCCATCATGCATCTTTGAAAGGTAGCAGGTGCATTACATAAACCAAAAGGCACACGTCTATAAGCAAAAGTACCGAAAGGGCAAGTAAAAGTGGTCTTTGCTTGATCATCAGCTGACACAGGTATTTGAGAGAAACCAGAATAACCATCTAGAAAGCAAAAATGTGTGTGTTTGGATAATCTTTCTAGCATTTGATCAATGAATGGCAAGGGGTAATGATCCTTTTTAGTAGCCTTATTTAATTTGCGGAAATCAATTACCATCCTATAATCTATAATAATTCTTTGCGGGATCAATTCATCTTTATCATTAGGAACGACAGTAATACCTCCTTTCTTAGGGACACAATGGACATGACTTACCCACTGACTATCAGCAACGGGATAGATTATACCTGGCTCAAGGAGCTTAAGTATTTCCTTTCTTACCACTTCTTTCATCTTAGGATTCAGCCGTCGTTGATGATCAATAAATGGTTTGGCATCTTTCTCCAAATTTATTTTGTGTTGACATAAAGTGGGACTAATGCCCTTAAGATCATCAAGAGTATATCCAATAGCAGCACGGTGCTTCTTCAGAGTTTTCAATAATTTTTCTTCCTCCTTCTCTGAAAGGTTAGCACTACTAATAACAGGATATATCTTCTTTTCATCAAGATAAGCATATTTAAGAGTATCAGGTAATGGTTTAAGTTCAAACACGGGATCACCCTTGGGTGGAGGAGGATCCCCTAGGATTTCAACAGGCAAATTGTGTTTCAGAATAGGTCCCTGTTTAAAGAATACTTCATCTGTTTCCCTTCTTTCATTCATAAACATATCATTTTCATGGTCTAGCAAATATTGTTCTAAAGGATCACTAGGAGGTACGGCAATAGAAGCAAGACCAATTATTTCATCTTTACTAGGCAATTCCTCATCACGAGGTTGTCTACGAAATTTAGAGAAATTAAACTCATGAGACATATCATCCAAGCCAATAGTAACAACATCCTTCTTGCAATCTATCTTAGCATTAACAGTATTCAAGAAGGGTCTACCAAATATAATGGGACAAAAGCTATCTTGAGGGGAACCAAGAACAAGGAAGTCAGCAGGATATTTAGCTTTCCCACACAAGACTTCAACATCTCTAATAGTCCCAATCGGTGATATAGTATCTCTATTGGCAAGCTTAATGGTAACATCAATTTCTTCTAACTCAGCGGGTGCAATATCATGCATAATTTCTTGATATAAAGAAATAGGTATTGCGCTAGCACTAGCACCCATATCACATAAGCCATGATAACAATGATCTCCTATTTTAATAGAAATAACAGCCATGCCTACCATAGGTCTATGTTTATCTTTAGCACCGGGTTTAGCAATCCTAGCAGTCTCATCACAGAAGTAAATAACATGCCCATCGATATTATCAGCCAAGAGATCTTTAACCATAGCAATATTAGGTTCAACTTTAACTTGCTCAGGAGGTTTGTGTGTCCTAATATTACTTTTGTTAACCACAGTTGAAGCTTTAGCATGATCCTTTAATCTAACAGGGAAAGGTGGTTTCTCAACATAAGCAGTAGGAACAATAGGATCATTATAAGTGATAACCTTTTCTTCAACTTTAATACATGCAACTACTTTTACTTCAACGGGAGGATTATATTTAAACCACTTCTCCTTAGGGAGATCAACATGAGTAGCAAATGATTCACAGAAAGAAGCTACCATCTCAGAGTCAAGTCCATATTTAGTGCTAAATTCACGGAAAACATCGGTATCCATAAAGATTTAACACAATCAAACTTAGGTGTTATACCTGACCCTTTAACTTTGTCGAGGTCCCAATCTTCAGAGTTGTGTTTAATTCTTTCCAATAAATCCCATTTGAATTCAATAGTCTTCATCATAAAATAACCAGTACAAGAAGTATCGAGCATGGTGCGATTGTTGTCAGAAAGCCGAGCCAAATTTTTTTGAATAATCATTTCTCCCAAGAGCTCATGATTGGGGCATGAATATAACATTGACTTAAGCCTCCCCCAATCTTGAGCAATGCTTTCTCCTTCGCGAGGCCAAAAATTATATATATAATTACGATCATGATGAACAAGATGCATAGGATAAAACTTCTGATGGAATTCCAATTTCAACCATTTGTAGTCCCATGATCCCATATCATCACATAGCCTATACCATGTCAATGCATCTCCCTTCAAAGATAAAGGGAAGACCTTCTTCTTGATAACATCATCGGGCATACCTGCAAGCTTAAATAATCCACAAACTTCATCCACATAGATTAGGTGCTCGTCAGGATGTAATGTTCCGTCTCCTGCAAAAGGATTAGCTAGCAGTTTTTCTATCATACCTGAAGGAATTTCAAAGTAGAAATTTTCAGTAGGTTCATTAGGCTGAGGAGCAACTCTTTGCTCTACTGGTCGAGGTGAAGATACCCCAAACAAGCCCCTCAAAGGATTACTTTCCATAGTAACAAGTCACAGTAAATTTCATCACACTACATATATTTTTTCCTTACCAAATTTCACCTACCAAAGGCGCTTCACTCCCCGGCAACGGCACCAGAAAAGAGTCTTGATGACCCACAAGTATAGGGGATCTATCATAGGCCTTTCGATAAGTAAGAGTGTCGAACCAAACGAGGAGAAGAAGGAAATGATAAGCGGTCTTCAGCAAGGTATTCTCTGCAAGCACTGAAATTATCGGTAACAGATAGTTTTGTGATAAGGTAATTTGTAATGCGCAACAAGTAACAAAAGTAAATAAAGTGCAGCAAGATGGCCCAATGCTTTTTGTAGCAAAGGACAAGCCTGAACAAACTCTTATATAGAGAAAAGCGCTCCCGAGGACACATGGGAATTATCGTCGAGCTAGTTTTCATCACGTTCATATGATTCGTGTTCGGTACTTTGATAATTTGATGTGTGGGTGGACCGGTGCTTGGGTGCTGTCCTTAATTGGACAATCATCCCACTTATGATCAACTCCTATTGCAAGCATCCGCAACTACAAAAGAAGTATGAAGGTAAACCTAACCATAGCATGAAACATATGGATCCAAATCAGCCCCTTACGAAGCAACGCATAAACTAGGGTTTAAGCTTCTGTCACTCTAGCAACCCATCATCTACTTATTACTTCGCAATGCCTTCCTCTAGGCCCAAATAATGGTGAAGTGTCATGTAGTCGATGTTCACATAACACCACTAGAGGAGAGACAACATACATCTCATCAAAATATCGAACGAATACCAAATTCACATGACTACTAATAGCAAGACTTCTCCCATGTCCTCAGGAACAAACGTAACTACTCACAAAGCATATTCATGTTCATAATCAAAGGGGTATTAATATGCATAATGGATCTGAAAATATGATCTTCCACCAAATAAACCAACTAGCATCAACTAGAAAGAGTAATCAACAGTACTAGCAACCTACAAGTACCAATCCCAGACTTAGAGACAAGAATTGGATACAAGAGATGAACTAGGGTTTGAGAGGAGATGGTGCTGGTGAAGATGTTGATGGAGATTGGCCCCCTCCCGATGAGAGGAGCGTTGGTGATGACGATGGCGATGATTTCCCCCTCCCGGAGGGAAGTGTCCCCGGCAGAACAGCTCCACCAGAGCCCTCCATTGGTTCGGCCAAGCTTCCGCCTCATGGCAGCGGAGTCTCGTCCCAAAAGCTTGCTTATGATTTTTTTCTCGGACGAAAGACTTCATATAGCAGGAGATGGGCACCGGAGGGCCACCAAGGGGCCCACAAGGCAGGGGGCGTGCTCAGGGGGGTAGGGCGCCCCCCTCGTGGCTAGGGTGTGGGCCCCCTCTAGTATTTTCTTCGCTCAGTATTTTTTATTATTTCCAAAAATAACTTCCGTGGAGTTTCAGGACTTTTGGAGTTGTGCAGAATAGGTCTCTAATATTTGCTCCTTTTCCAGCCTAGAATTCCAGTTGCCGGCATTCTCCCTCTTTATGTAAACCTTGTAAAATAAGAGAGAATAGGCATAAGTATTGTGACATAATGTGTAATAACAGCCCATAATGCAATAAATATTAATATAAAAATATGATGCAAAATGGACGTATCAGTCGACATACCGTTTTTCGATAAAATTCTCAAGATATCATTAGTTTTTACACATGGGATTACTCCTGCATGGGTCAATCACAACAGGTGTTTTGTAAAAAAATGCATCTTGATGTTCTGTGCAATGCACAGGCATCTTGCTAATTTTTTGCATATAATTCCAAACACCACGTAGACACGGTCTTTGACCATTTTACAACTATGTTAGTATCATTGTTAGTGGTCAGCCAGTGCAAGTTATAGCCCCGGGTGTTTTAACCTTTTTTAGTAATGATATCTGGCGATTGTTCGGCACGAGCTCAATCCTGGCGAATCCAACGTAACCGTCCGATTTCCATCCGATGGTGGCCTGTTTTTAAGCCATAGTATTTGACAAAACCGCCACCCTTACACACGTACTGTAACTGCGTCACGGGCGTTTGCAACTGCCATGTCTCCCAGCGAACGTTTGCTGGGGATTGGAGTTAGCACCGATGGCAGTTCGTAGTCGTTCCACGCTCAGGCATTGAAGTTTGTAACTATTTTAGATTAGAATATACTGATACGTCTCCGTCGTATCTATAATTTTTGTTTGGTCCATGCCAATATTATACAACTTTCATACACTTTGGCAACTATTTATATTATTTTTGAGACTAACCTATTAATCCAGTGCCCAGTGCCAGTTCCTGTTTGTTGCATGTTTTTGTTTCGCAGAATATCCATATCAAACGGAGTCCAAACGGGATAAAAACGAACGGAGATTATTTTTGGAATATTCGGAGAATATGGGAAGAAAAATCCACGTGAGACAGTGCCTGAGGGAGGCACGAGGCAGGGGGCGCGCCCCATCCCCCTGGGCGCGCCCCTGACCCTCGTGGGCTCCCCTTAAGGCGGTTGATGCTCTACTTTGGATGCAAGCTCGACGGGAGTGATTCCCCGAAAAGAGATCGTTCCCAGCCGAGATTCCCGTGAGAATTGCTACGCTGCCTACAGTGAAATTGCAAGAATCACTTTATACGCTATTTCGAAATCGAATGAATTGAGCAACTGTATTTCCCCAGGTAGCTTTAGCCATTGTGGGTAGAAGCTAGTCGCCAGAAGCAAAGCAGCGATCTTCCGGGCCGAAAAGAGGATTCCTCGCTTCTTTCTCTCATGCAAAACCATGCATGAGACTTTCATCTCGCAACAGAGGCTCGAAAGACGGAGTACGTCCGAAGTCGTTGGCTGCAGAATGTTGGGGGATTCAATCGTCGACTCGTTATCCCCATCTCAGCCCAGGCTAACGGAGCCGAGCACTCCACAAGTATGGATTGGATTGTTTCATTCTGTACCAACTTTCATGATAAGAAGAAGTCAAGGTCTTGGTTCCATGTTAAGTAAAGATAAGGAACCCGCCCGGGACGGGGCCAAGGCCTTCATGTATGGGTGACAGATCGGCCATAGGAGAGTTCTAAGCTTTATCGATCTTCTCCGGCTCACGAAACGTCAAAAAAGGGTTGGTTGGATGCGGGATCTACTCCGCCAAAGCCTATATCTACAAAAACGAAAGAGAAAGAAATAAGCAAATCTGAATAAGTTGATAGGAGGGAGTGCGGTGTTCTGTTCAAGATTTCTCTCAAGCCAGACTAATCGAGTTACGAAGAAGCCTTTGCGATGGTGCTGTGCAGTTGGTAACCATAGAATACGACCCTAATCAAAATGCATACATTTGTCTCATACACTATGGGGATGGTGAGAAGAGATATATTTTACATCCCGCCATACTCGAAATGCCTCCTCCTCAAAACCTTAAGGAGTTGCGTTCGCTTCAAGGGCGCTACTAGCTACGGTGCAGCACCTGTTCCTAGCTACGATGAGTGGGCTAAGGAAACTCGCAAGGAAAGTTCCAACCGATCGTCATGACTTCCTCTACTGTCACAGCCCTAGAATTGCTTGTAGTTAGTTGCATGAAAGCATTCATGTCATCATGTCTAATTCAAATGAATTTGAATTGGGGATGACCAAACCCTAGCACCAAATGAATTCAACTAGGTTCAAAATAAAAATATTTTCATTAAACCCAAAATGCCCTTCAAAAATGTTCATTATTTATGGGAAAAGGTTAAAACCTTTACCAGAGGTCATGCACATTTTTCCAAGGCATTTATGGTCTTTGAAATTAATTCAAACATATTTGAATTGGAGCTATTTAAATGCTATATACATTTTAGGTGCTCCAAAAATGTTGGAAATTGTTATGGGTCACTGGAATAATTCAGACAGTACCCCTAATTATTTCCAGGATTTTATAAAATGGTTTAGTATTTTACTAAATCAAAACATAACAAATTAAACTAGAAAACAGAAACAATTAAGTAAGAGAGAGAGAGAAGGCCACTGGGCCCCTCACCTGGACATACCTGGCGCCCCACCACGGCCCAGGAGCTGGCCCAGCCCACCAGAGCCGCCACCGTCTCCCACCTCGCGCCAGAAGGACGCCAGAGGGACGCCGGGCGTGTGGTCGCCGCGCGCGAGGCCACCTCCTGCTTCCGCCGCTTCTGGACGCCTCCACGAGTGCCACGGCACCTCCCCGACCCCCTCTCACTTCTCCCTCACTCGCTGCACTCCCTCCCCTCCCCTGTCTCTCTCCCCGCAGCACCACCGAACGGAGCCGTCGCCACCGTCGCCGTTGCCGTGGCCACCGGCCACCCCTCGCCCCGCCGATGAGTCCACGAGCTCCGCCTCGACGCCTTGAAGCTCCCCCTCAACGCGAGCATCGCCGGACGCCCTGTCGCCTCGCCATCGACCCGTCGTCTCCGCGCACGGCCGTGCATCGCCGCCGCCAAATTCCGACGCCGTCCGTGCCTCCCCGAGCTCGCCGAGAACCTCTTCGTGACCGCGTTTGGTTGCCGTAGCACCCGGTCATTTCCCCCCTAACCCTGCTCCCCGTTTGGTTGCCGTAGCACCGTTCCCCACGAGCACCGAACCACGCCGCCGCCCGAGCTTCTCGCCGCCGTGGCCACAGTAGTCATAGCTCCCAACCGAGCACACCCACGTACTCACCGCGCCGCGTAGGTGCCGTAGGAGCTAAGCACGCCACTCCACGGCCACCGCAGCCCCGTTCCTGAGTGCGCCCGAGCTCCGGCCGCCGCGGTCAAGCTCCTCGCCATCGCCTCCGGCCACCCCAGGCCCGACTGGCGCCACCGCCCGACGCGCGCTGGTCTGGGCTCTCGAACGAGCCCAGCCACGCTGCGAACGGGGCACCACAGCCCGCGCCCGAGTGCCCCACCGCGTCTAGCCTCGCCGGCGTCACGACGCCGGTGGGTTTGACCCTGCTTGACCGGGGTTTGACTTCCCCCCTGACCCACTGATGTGTGGGGCCAGCCCCTGTTAAAAGTTAGTTTAGTTTAAACCTAAACTTAGTAAGGCACTGAGAGACTGACAGGCAGGTCTCACGGGTCAGGTTTGACCCTGGCCAGCCCGTTGACTCGCTGACGCAGTGATGACGTCAGGCTGATGCAGTATTACATTTTCTGGATTTATTTTTATTCAGGAAATTCCAGAAAATAGTATAAACTTCTAAAAATCATATAAAATCAATCGTAGCTCAGAATGAAATAATTTATATATGAAAAATTATCAGAAAAATGCAATCTATCCATCTGTATCATTTTCATGCATGTCAAACTAAGTTATACCTGCTGTATAGGTGAAAACATGATAATGCACTATTTGAATTCATAGTTTGAATTTGAATTTGAACCTTGAGTTCAAATCAACCCAAACCTTTCTGTTGCTAGTTGCATTAGGCCAAATCATGTCATATTGCCATGTCATAATCATGCATCATAATTGTTGCATTGCATTGATTGTGCTCTTCCTTGTTTGCCGGTGATTGTCCCCTCTCGATAGCCGTGATTCCGACGACGTGATCGATGACACCGATGAAGAACTATAATATCTTCAGAAGTGCCAGGCAAGCAAAACCCCCTTGTTCATTCCGATACAATCCCAATCTCTCGCTCCTGCTCTCTTCTACTACATTAGGACAATCGATTCAACTGTTACATGCTGCGGTAGTTGAACCCCTTTTCCTCTGCATGACCTGTCATTGCCATAGTAAATAGATGAAACCCACTAGCATGAGTAGGAGTTGTTTGAGCCCTGATGTGCCTACTCATTCATGCTTGTTTGTCATGCCTGCTACTGCTTAGAGTTGAGTCGGGTCTGATTCGTCGGGGATGAATTGGAATGGTGATGAACATGTCCTACTGTGTGTGAGCTAAGTGTGTGAACACGATTTGGTAAAGGTAGCGGTGAGAGGCCATGTAGGAGTACATGGTGGGTTGTCTCATTGAAGCCGTCCTCAGGAACTGAGTTCTGTGTTTGTGATCCATGATACAGTTACTACCACGCATTGGGCCCGAAACCAATGGACCCTCTCGGCTTCTTAATCACCCTTGTCCTCTGTCCAGGAGTTGCAAGTAGTTTCTGGTGTTAGTAGTATGCTGGAGGCCGTGGACAGTGCTGACCGAGGGGTGGGCTGTGATGCGGTAGGCACGTGGCACGGTGTACCGGGCGCCCGTTTGGTGTCTCGGGAACCCTGCACACATCGTTCGGGGCCGTATGTGGAAACCTCGGCCGGACTCCCTGCGGATGGAACCTGAATAGGCGATAGACCTGGACTAGAGACTTGAGTGTTTAGGTAGGCTGTGGCCGACTCCCTCGCCAGGCTTCCGCTTGAAGGTTGCCGAGGTACACGACGTGTACATGGTGGTAAGTGGCGAGAGCGTGTGTGACGAAGTACACCCCTGCAGGGTTAACATCATCTATTCGAATAGCCGTGTCCGCGGAAATGGACTTCTGGGTTGCCTATAACAGTTCATAGACAAGTGAAAGTGGATACTCTAAAATGCGCAAGATAAGCGTGAGTGCTATGGATGGCGTTCTCGTAGGGAGACGGGAGCAGATCCATAGTGGAGTATTGATATGGTGATTAGGTGGACTCGTGTGCGCCACCTCAAAAGAGTTGCTTGCAGTCGTAGTTAGGATAGCCACCGAGTCAAAGCTGGCTTGCTGCAGTTAAACTCCACCACCCCCCTTTGTTGATACCGATGCATATGTAGCTAGTTCTGATGTAAGTCTTGCTGGGTACATTTGTACTCACGTTTGCCTATTTTATGTTTTGCAGAGAGACGCCAGTCTCGCTAGTAGTTTCGTGTGGACTTCGACGTTTAGCTTGATACCTCAGCTACGATCTTGTGCCCTCGGCAGGATCTGGTAGATAGTCAGGCTTCTCAGCCTTTTTCATTTGTAGATGTCTGTACTCAGACATGTTAAGCTTCCGCATCTGCTTTGACTTGTATGCTCTGAATGTTGGGTCATGAGACCCATGTTTGTAATATCTGGCTCTTCGGAGCCTAATGAATAAATACTCTGAGTCGTAGAGTCTTGTTGTGATGCCATGTTGTATTTGCACATATCGAGCATATTGTGTGTATGATTGAAATGCTTGGTATGTGTGGGATCCTAGTTGTTTATCCTTGGTAGCCTCTCCTATGGGGAAATGTATTCTTGTGCTCCCATGAGCCATAGTAGTCCGCTACAGCCCGGTTCACCGGAGTCCTGCTAGCCCAGCACTACTGCTCCGGAACACTTGACTGGCCGGCATGTGTTTCATATCGTTCCTGTGTCTGTCCCTTCGGGGAAATGTCACGCGGTGACATCCGGAGTCCTGCCTAGCCTGCTACAGCCCGGGTTCCCGGAGTCCTGTTAGCCCAGTGCTACAGCCCGGATTCGCACGCTGCTGACCGACACGTTCGATGTTGATTCAGGTATGCCTGTCCCCATACGTTAGTGCCGCTTTGGGTTCACGACTAGCCATGTCGGCCCGGGTTCTCTGTCATATGGATGCTAGCGACATTGTCATATACGTGAGCCAAAAGGCGCAAACGGTCCCGGGCCATGGTAAGGCGACACCCGTGGGGATACCGTGCGTGAGGCCGCAAAGTGATATGAGGTGTTACAGGCTAGATCGGTGTGACTTGGAATCGGGGTCCCGACATCTACCTAGACCCACACCTACTTTGAATTTAACTTAACGGAGCGGCGGATCCAATAAAAAGGGATTCATTTCTGGGAGCACTAGCACAAGTAAAAATGGTCATCCAAAGGAGATAGGTTGAGGAGAAAGAAAGCGATTGCCGAGGAATTGAGAGAATTGAATTTTACCAAAATAGTTTCATTAGCTCCAGAAGGAAAAGAAATTTAGGAATAGTGCGGGTGCGACGGAACGTGTTCTTTGAACACCTTCTTCCATGCTATTGAAGCTGGCAAACAGGGGAGTGAGTGAAGAGAGAAGCCATTTTCCCAAAAGGACATTCATTCATTTCTTTCTTCCCGGGCGATCAGCACGACTAAAACGAAAAAAAGTAATTTTTGGAGAAAAATCTGGACGAAGGTTTCAATCCAATCGGAGTTACGGATCTCCATATATACACGAAACGGTGAAAGGGCAGCAGACGAGAACGCAGAAACAGAGAGAAACAGAGAGACAGATCCAATCTCGGAGGGGCTTTCGCCCCTACCACGCCATGGAGGCCAAGGACCAGAGGGGAAACCCTTCTCCCATCTAGGGAGGAGGTCAAGGAAGAAGAAAACAAAGGGGCCCCCTCCCCTTCTTTTCCGGTGGTGCCGGAACGCTGCCGTGGCCATCATCATCACCGCAATCTTCACCAACAACTTCACCGCCATCATCACCAACTCTTCCCCCCTCTATGCAGTGGTGTAACATCTCTCTTACCCGCTGTAATCTCTACTTAAACATGGTGCTCAATGCTATATATTATTTCCCAATGATGTATGGCTATCCTATGATGTTTGAGTAGATCCGTTTTGTCCTATGGGTTATTTGATGATCAAGATTGGTTTGAGTTGCATGTTTTATTATTGGTGCTGTCCTATGGTGCTCTCCTTGTCGCACAATCGTGAGGGATCCCCGCTGTAGGGTTTGCAATATGTTCATGATTTGCTTATGGTGGGTGGCGTGACTGACAGAAGCACAGACCCGAGTAAGTGGGTTGTTTGCGTGTGGGATAAAGGGGACTTGGTGCTCTAATGCTATGGTTGGGTTTTACCTTAATGATCTTTAGTAGTTGCGGATGCTTGCCAGAGCTCCAATCAGAAGTGCATATGATCCAAGTAGAGAAAGTATGTTAGCTTATGCCTCTCCCTCAAATAAAATTGCAATAGTGATTACCGGTCTAGTTATCGATTGCCTAGGGACAAATAACTTTCTCGTAACAAAAAGCTCTCTACTAAAACTAATTTAGTTGTGTCTTTATCTAAACATCCCCTACTTTTTATTTACGTGCTCTTTATTATCTTGCAAACCTATCCAAAAACACCTACAAATTACTTCTAGTTTCATACTTGTTCTAGGTAAAGCGAACGTCAAGCGTGCGTAGAGTTGTATCGGTGGTTGATAGAACTTGATGGAATATTTGTTCTACCTTTAGATCCTTGTTGGGTTCAACACTATTACTTATCGAAAGAGGCTACAATTGATCCCCTATACTTGTGGGTTATCAAGACCTTTTTCTGGCGCCGTTGCCGGGGAGCAATAGCGTGGGGTGAATATTCTCGTGTGTGCTTGTTTGCTTTATCACAAAGTAATTTTTATTTGCTGTTCTTAGTTGTTTTCTATCTTTAGTTATGGGTAGGAAACGCAAAATACCAAAAAAATTAGTTGTACCTACTGAACGAATGGTTGAAGAACCACTCAAAATCTATCACACTCCTGAAGCTTATTACTTGGATCATCTTCGATCCCTATGTGCTCGTGCTGAAACCCCAACTAGCTTAGTTGAGGGCAAATCTTTAGATGAGCATGCTTGTTATGTGCAACACCGCATATCTGAAAAAGGGAAACTTTTACTGGGTCAAATTCATCGTTTGCAATGCTATGCTTGGAATTCATGTGAAATATATGATTTTGCTTGTTGTTATGAAAATCCTAAGAAACACCTTCCCTATCAATGTGAGTTTATTGATAATGGAATCGTATCTTCGTATGCTAAGGGTGTTTATAATTACTATGATGTTCAACAAATTGAAGAATTTGTTGCTTTTAAGGGTGCTTACGAAATTGCTTCTTTGATTGAAACATATGATGCTACTCTTTACAAATCTGAAAATTTTGCCATACTTAAATATTGCTATGATAATTATGCTTCTAATGCCTATGTTGAACCATATATTGAGGACTACTCCGCTGTTCAAGAAGAGACTAATATTTTGCAGGAGTCTATGGAAGAAGAAATTGATGAAACTGTGAGATCATTGGATGAAAAAGATGATGAGGAGAGCTAAGAACAAAAGGAGGAAGAGCGGATTAGCTACCCGTGCCCACCTTCTAATGAGAGTAACTCTTCAACTCATACATTGTTTAATTTCCCTTCGTGGTTACCAAAGGATGATTGCTATGATGACTATTATGATCCCGTTGATTCTCTTGAAATACCCCTTTTTGATGATGCTTGCTATGCTTGTGGCCAAGATGCCAATATGAATTATGCTTATGGAGATGAACTTGCTATAGTTCCTTATGTTAAACATGAAATTGTTGCTATTGCACCCACGCATGATAGTCCTATTATCTTTTTGAATTCTCCCGACTACACTATATCGGAGAAGTTTGCACTTATTAAGGATTATATTGATGGGTTGCCTTTTACCGTTGCACATGGTGATTTTGATACATATAATATGCATGTGCTTGCTGCTCCTACTTGCAATTATTATGAGAGAGGAACTATATCTCCACCTCTCTATGTTTCCCACATGACAAAATTGCAAGAAACTGTTTATACTATGCATTGGCCTTTACTAGGTGTGCATGAATTGTTCTTTTATGACATGCCGATGCATAGGAAGAGAGTTAGACTTCGTCATTACATGATATATGTTTCCTTGTGCTCATTACTAAATGCTAAATCATTGTTAATTAAAGTTGGCTTTGATATACCTTGGGATCCGGGTGGATTCACTACTTGAGCACTATATGCCTAGCTTAATGGCTTTAAAGAAAGCGCTGCCAGGGAGACAACCCGGAAGTTTTAGAGAGTCATTTATTTCTGTTGAGTGCTTTTATATACTTTAAAAACAAAAAATAAAGAGGGGAACCCGAAACTTTTCAAAAAGAAAAGCGAAAGTGAGAAAGACGAGCATTGTTGAAGTGGGAGCTAGCCTTGAACTTTGTTCATGCTCACGGAAACTTTGTGAATCTTGATTACAGAAACTTTTCAACAAAAATAATTATCCCCTTGTACAATTCCATTGTATTATAAAAATAATGTGCCAATGTTTGCCTTTAGGATGTTTACAATGCTTGTTGGTTTGTACGGTGCAGGACAGAAACTTTGGCTGTAGTGCGCGATTTTACATTTTTTACTGGAACGTCAAACGGTTCGGATTATTTTTGCACTGTCTTTATATACAAATTATTTATTTTTCATAATTTTGGCAGAATTTGTCAAGTATCATAAGTATGGTGAATGTTCAGATTATTACAGAATGTTCTGTTTCAGACAGATTCTGTTTTTGATGCATAGTTTGCTTGTTTTGATGAAACTATCGATTTATATCAGTGGATTAAGCCATGAAAAAGTTATATTACAGTAGACAAAATGCAAAAAAAATATGAATTGGTTTGCAACAGTACTTAGAGTAGTGATTTGCTTTATTATACTAACGGATCTTACCGAGTTTTCTGTTGAAGTTTTGTGTGGATGAAGTGTGCGATGATCGAGAAGGTCTCGATGTGAGGAGAAGAAGGAGAGGCAAGAGCTCAAGCTTGGGGATGCCCAAGGCACCCCAAGTAAATATTCAAGGAGACTCAAGTGTCTAAGCTTGGGGATGCCCCGGAAGGCATCCCCTCTTTCTTCAACAAGTATCGGTATGTTTTCGGATTCGTTTCGTTCATGCGATATGTGCAATCTTGAAGTGTCTTTTGCATTTAGTTTTCATTTTTCTTTTATGCACCATGCTGGTATGAGATAGTCCTTGGTTGATTTATAGAATTCTCATTGCACTTCACTTATATTCTTTGAGTATGGCTTTATAGAATGCTTCATGTGCTTCGCTTATATCATTTGAAGTTTGGATTGCCTGTTTCTCTTCACATAGAAAACCGCCATTTGTAGAATGCTCTTTTGCTTCACTTATACTTGTTAGAGCATGGGCATATCTTTTGTAGAAAGAATTAATCTGTCTTGCTTCACTTATATCTATTTAGAGAGATGGCAGGAACTGGTTATTCACATGGTTAGTCATAAAATCCTACATAAAGCTTGTAGATCACTGAGTATGATATGTTTGATTCCTTGCAATAGTTTTGCGATATAAAGATGGTGATATTAGAGTCATGCTAGTGGGTAGTTGTGGGTTAGTAGAAATACTGGTGTTGAGGTTTGTGATTCCCGTAGCATGCACGTATGGTGAACCGTTATGTGATGAAGTCAGAGCATGATTTATTTATTGATTGTCTTCCTTATGAGTGGCGGTCGGGGACGAGCGATGGTCTTTTCCTACCAATCTACCCCCCTAGGAGCATGCGCGTAGTACTTTGTTTCGATGACTAAGATTTTTGCAATAAGTATGTGAGTTCTTTATGACTAATGTTGAGTCCATGGACTATACACACTCTCACCCTTCCATCATTGCTAGCCTCTTCGGTACCGTGCATTGCCCTTTCTCACCTCGAGAGTTGGTGCAAACTTCGCCGATGAATCCAAAACCTGTGATACGATATGCTCTATCACACATAAGCCTCATTATATCTTCCTCAAAACAGCCACCATACCTACCTATCATGGCATTTCCATAGCCATTCCGAGATATATTGCCATGCAACTTCCATCATCATCATATACATGACTCGAGCATTCATTGTCATATTGCTTTGCATGATCGTAAGATAGCTAGCATGATATTTTCATGGCTTGTCCGTTTTTTGATGTCATTGCTACACTAGATCATCGCACATCCCGGTACACCGCCGGAGGCATTCATATAGAGTCACATCTTGTTCTAGACATCGAGTTGTAATATTGAGTTGTAAGTTAATAAAAGTGTGATGATCATCATTATTAGAGCATTGCCCCAGTGAGGAAAGGATGATGGAGACTATGATTCCCCCACAAGTCGGGATGAGACTCCGGACGAAAAAAAAGAGAAAGGCCAAAAAAAGAGAAGGCCCAAAAAAAAGAAAAAAAGAAAAAAAATGAGAGAAAAAGAGAGAAGGGGCAATGTTACTATCCTTTTACCACACTTGTGCTTCAAAGTAGCACCATTTTCTTCATATAGAGAGTCTCTTGAGTTATCACTTTCATATACTAGTGGGAATTTTTCATTATAGAACTTGGCTTGTATATTCCGATGATGGGCTTCCTCAAACGCCCAAGGTCTTCATGAGAAAGCAAGTGGGATGCACACCTACTTAGTTTTCAGTTTGAGCTTTCATACACTTATAGCTCTAGTGCATCCGTTGCATGGCAATCCCTACTCCTCATATTGACATCGATTGATGGGCATCTCCATAGCCCGTTGATTAGCCGCGTCGATGTGAGACTTTCTACTTTTTGTCTTCTCCACACAACCTCCACCATCATACTCTATTCCACCTATAGTGCTATGTCCATGGCTCACGCTCATGTATTGCGTGAAAGTTGAAAAGGTTTGAGAACATCAAAAGTATGAAACAATTGCTTGGCTTGTCATCGGGGTTGTGCATGATTTGAATGTTTTGTGTGGTGAAGATGGAGCATAGCCAGCCTATATGATTTTGTAGGGATAACTTTCTTTGGCCATGTTATTTTGAAAAGACATGATTGCTTTATTAGTAGGCTTGAAGTATTATTGTTTTTATGTCAAATGATAGACTATTGCTTTGAATCACTCGTGTCTTAATATTCATGCCATGATTAGATACATGATCAAGATTATGCTAGGTAGCATTCCACATCAAAAATTATCTTTTTTATCATTTACCTACTCGAGGACGAGCAGGAATTAAGCTTGGGGATGCTGATACGTCTCTGTCGTATCTATAATTTTTGATTGTTCCATGCCAATATTATACAACTTTCATACACTTTTGGCAACTATTTATACTATTTTTGGGACTAACATATTGATCCAGTGCCCAGTGCCAGTTGCATGTTTTTTTTTCGCAGAATATCCATATCAAACGGAGTCCAAACGGGATAAAAACGGACGGAAATTATTTTTGGAATATTCAGAGAATATGGGAAGAAAAATCCACGCGAGACGGTGCCCGAGGGAGGCACAAGGCAGGGGGGCGCGCCCCACCCCCTGGGGGCGCCCCTGACCCTCGTGGGCTCCCCGTAAGGCGGTTGATGCTCTACTTTGGACGCAAGAAAACTAATTTTCGGAGAAAAATCTGGGCGAAGGTTTCAATCCAATCGGAGTTACGGATCTCCATATATACACGAAACGGTGAAAGGCCAGCAGACGAGAACGCAGAAACAGAGAGAAACAGAGAGATAGATCCAATCTCAGAGGGGCGAAAGCCCCTCCCACGCCATGGAGGCCAAGGACCAAAAGGGAAACCCTTCTCCCACCTAGGGAGGAGGTCAAGGAAGAAGAAGACGAAGGGGCCCCCTCTCCCTTTCTCTTTTGGTGGCGCCAGAACGCTGCCGTGGCCATCATCATCACCGCAATCTTCACCAACAACTTCACCGCCATCATCACCAACTCCCCCCCTGTATGCAGCGGTGTAACCTCTCTCTTACCCGCTGTAATCTCTGGTTAAACATGGTGCTCAATGCTATATATTATTTCCGAATGATGTATGGCTATCCTATGATGTTTGAGTAGATCCATTTTCTCCTATGGGTTATTTGATGATCAAGATTGGTTTGAGTTGCGTGTTTTATTATTGGTTCTGTCCTATGGTGATGTAGGGTGGAACCCTATGGGGCCGATCTTTCACGAAAGGAGCGGATCCCGCGATGAACACGAAGAACACGAGGGGAAAACGGGGGAAAACACAAGGGGAAACACGAGAGAAATCACTCAACCAACAAGATCAATCACACATGTGCTAGATCCTCGAAACACGAGAGGAGATACAAGATCCACGATCAACAAAGGACGATACAAAGGGTAACCGATTCTTCTCCGTGAGGAGGTCTTGATGGGGGTCTTCTCCGTGAGGAGGTCATGAATCCAAGGGGGATCTTCTCCGTAGAGGGGCCGCGGTCTCTCTCGTGGAGTAGATCCGATATGGATGAGCAAAGCTCTATCTCAACTATGAGCTAAACCAATGCTAACCCTAGAAAGATGGAGGAGAAAGAGTATATATAGTCTAGGGAGTCGAAGGGGTACACGGGCCTCGGCCCTTACTGTGCGCAGACAGAGGTGGCCGGATGTCCGGGCGACGGGCCGGATGTCCGGGCTGGAGGGAAAAACTTCTTGATGTTCTGTAGCATGGCGCCGGATGTCCGGGCTTTTGGCCGGATGTCCGGGCTGGACGCCGGATGTCCGGGCCCTGTAGGCTTCGGCGTCTGGGCTGCTGCTGCTGTGGTTGCTCCAGGGGCCGGATGTCCGGGGACTTGGCCGGATGTCCGGGGCCTGGAAGGTGAACTTGCCCATTTCCGTTGGTTCTCTTCATTCGTGAACTTGGCGGCTTGTCCGTCTTCACGTGCATCCTCGGGAGGCTCCTCTTGACACCTAATCATGCATAGCATATCGGACTTAGGTAGTAGCCATGTCTCAAGTGGATCATATGTGATATCACTAAGGAAGGAAGTCACCTCGTTCTCGAGAGCTCTAGCTCGTGCTCGTGTCATAGGTCCTCTTGGCTCTTGATGAGATGATGGTAGGTCCATGGGGACGACCGTAGGATGCTCCACATCATCTCCCCTCCCTTGGGAAAGATCCGACCTCGGATCGAAATCCTCATCACTATGGTACGGGGATAGATCTTTGATGTTGAAGATGTCGCTCACGGAGTACTTGTCGCGTGGGATGTCGATCTTGTATGCATTGTTGTGGTAGCATGCAAGCACCTTGAAGGGTCCATCCGCTCGGGGTAGTAGCTTGGACTTTCGTTCCTTGGGGAAGTGATCCTTGCGAAGGTGTAGCCACACAAGATCTCCAACATTGAACATCATGGGTTGCTTGTTGACGTTGAGCTTGGTCGCGAGTCTTTGTACTTGGCGCTCGATGGTGTTTCTTGTATCTTCGTGCATCTTCTTGAGGAAGTTGACTCGGGCACTCGCGTCCATGTTTGTGCGCTCTTGTAGCGGTAGAGGTAGAATGTCCAATGGAGACAATGGGTTGAAGCCATAGACGACCTCGAAGGGGGACTTGCCGGTAGTCGAATGTCTTGCACGATTGTAGGCGTACTCGGCGATGGGTAGGCACTCCTCCCACTCCTTGATGTTCTTCTTTTTCAACACGCGTAGTAGAGTGGAGAGCGTGCGGTTGGTCACCTCTGTTTGGCCATCGGTTTGTGGATGGTATGCCGAAGAGAACAAAAGCTTGATTCCGAGCTTGGCGCACAATGTCTTCCAAAAGTAACTCAAGAACTTGACGTCGCGGTCCGAGACAATCATCTTTGGCACTCCATGAAGGCACAAGATTTCCCTACAAAACAAATTTGCAACACGTAAAGCATCATCTATCTTGTTGCAAGGAATGAAATGTGCCATTTTGGAGAATCGGTCCACAACAACAAAAACGGAATCCTTGCCATTTCGAGTTCTAGGCAAACCAAGCACAAAGTACATGCTAATGTCTTCCCATGGGTGATATGGAATTGGAAGTGGCATATAGAGGCCTTGAGATTGAGCTTTGGACTTAGCTTTGCGACATGTAGAGCATCGGTTGGTGAAGCGATTGACGTCGCGGAACATCTTGGGCCAAAAGTAGTTCTTGGAGAGCGTAGCAAATGTCTTTTCTCGTCCAAAGTGTCCCATGAGTCCGCCTCCGTGAGATTCCTGCAAAAGCAACAAGCGAAGAGAGGACTCGGGGATGCAAAGTTTGTTAGCTCTCATAAGATATCCATCTTTGATGTAGTATCGATCCCAAGAAGTATGCGTCAAACACTTGGCATAAGGAATAGAAAATGTAGGATCATGCTCATACAAGTCTTTTATATGCTCAAAGCCAATGACATTTAACTCAAGTTGATTAACAAGCATGCATATACGGGAAAGCGCATCCGCCACAACATTTTCCTTACCTTTAATATAATTGATGACATAAGGAAACGACTCAATGAACTCACTCCATTTAGCATGACGCTTGTTCAACATAGTTTGACCCTTAAGGTATTTAAGCGTTTCATGGTTGGTATGGATGATGAACTCATGAGGGCGTAGGTAATGTTCCCATTCATGCAAAACTCGCACCAAAGCATATAGCTCTTTGTCATAGATAGGGTAACTAAGTTGCGCTCCGGAGAGTTTCTCACTAAAATAAGCAATTGGGCGCTTCTCTTGCGTTAACACACCTCCTATTCCATTACCACTAGCATCGCAATGAATTTCGAAAGGTTTGTCAAAGTTGGGTAATGCAAGCACGGGAGCATGAGTAAGCAAATTCTTAAGCTCATTCAAAGCGATATCTTGAGATGTTCCCCAAACAAACGGTGCATTTTTCTTACTCAAAGCATGCAAAGGTGAAGCAATGGTGCTAAAATCATTCACAAATCTGCGATAGAAACCGGCTAAACCAAGAAAACTACGCACTTGTTGCAAATTGGTTGGTTGGGGCCATGTTTTAATAGCATTGATCTTAGATTCATCAACATGAACACCCTTAGAAGATACTATGAAACCCAAGAAAACAAGCTTATCAACACCAAATAGGCATTTTTCCATATTAGCATAAAGTTGCTCTTTTCGAAGAGTTTGTAGCACGGTGCGAAGGTGGGTGACATGCTCTTTGAGAGATTTGCTAAACACAAGGATATCATCAAAGTAGACAACAACAAATTCACCAATGTAAGGGCGAAACACGTAATGCATAAGACGCATGAAAGTACCGGGTGCTTCCGATAAACCCATAGGCATGACTAACCACTCATATAGACCAAACTTTGTTTTGAAAGCGGTTTTCCATTCATCACCCTCTTGTATGCGGATTTGATAGTAAGCACTTTTAAGATAAATTTTGGAAAAGATAGTGGCACCGCAAAGTTCATCAAGCATATCATCAAGGCGTGGAATGGGGTACCTATAACGAACGGTGATAGCATTGATAGGTCTACAATCGGAACGCATGCGAAAGCTACCATCTCGTTTTGGCACAAGAATGACCGGTACGGCACAAGGACTCAAACTTTCACGCACATGTCCATGGTCTATGAGATGCTTTACTTGCCTTTGAATTTCTTTGGTTTCTTCGGGGTTGACGCGGTAGGGCGCTTTGTTTGGAAGCGGCGCTCTGGGGATGAGATCAATTCGGTGCTCAATGCCTCGTAGTGGAGGTAGACCCGGAGGTAGCTCATCGGGGAAAACATCTTGGAATTCCTGCAATAAATAAGATAACACCAAAGGTAGATCGTGAGAGTTGTTAGTTTTTGGTGCCTCATCCTTGCACAATAGGACATAGTGTAGGACACTTGATGGGTTCTCACACACTTCTCTCATCTCACGTTTGGTGGCAAATAGGACTAAGTTTTTCTTGTCGCTCATCGTGCAGGCACTCAATTTGGGCTTGTGGCGCTCACTCTCTTTTTGGTGGTTCACTCTCTCACTATTCTCTCCACGATGGGTGTTTTGCTTGTCGGCGAGCACTTGGCTTGGAGACATTGGATGTAGCACAAACTCTTTCCCTTTCATCTTGAAGCTATAGTGATTTGTACGCCCATTGTGAATGACACGTCGGTCAAATTGCCATGGCCGTCCAAGAAGGAGGTGGCACACGGTCATCGGAAGGACATCACACACCAAAGTGTCTTCATAGGCGCCGATCTTGAAAGAGACTTGGACTCTCTGCTCGACTTGTATGGTGCCGGTGTCGCTTAGCCATTGAACCTTGTAGGGGTGCGGGTGCTTCATCTTGACCAATTGGAGTTTGGAGCATAGTTCTTCACTTGCCAAGTTATGGCAACTCCCTCCATCGATGATGACCTTGACGGACCGTCCATTGATGTCGGCCTTTGTCTGGAAGATATGGCATCTTTGATCTTCGTCTTGTTGATGTTGAAGAGTCAAGACCTTGGAGACAACAAGAGCGGGACTTGAGTCTTCGTCACAAAAGATGTGATCATCTTCTTCTTCATTGTTCACTTGTCGGTGCATGGCCACTTGCTCAAGAGCTTCCATTTCTCGTTCACTCATGGAGTCGTAGGTGCCATCGTCGTTGAGGATCATGGTGCGCTTGTTTGTGCACTTGAAGGACTTGTGGCCTCGGCCTCCGCATGTGAAACATTTGATGGAACTTGTCTTGATGGTCTCATCGGTTGGAGTAGATGATGATGAAGCTTTCGGCTTGAAGTTGCTTGTAGTAGGAGGACGACTTGAGCTTGTCGAAGCTTTCTTGTAACTTGACTTGTCGCCATTGCTCGTGGTGGGAGTCGTCGAAGCTTGATTGTTGGAGAGGCCATAGGACTTGGATGAGAACTTGGCATACTTAAAGTCGTCTTGTACTTGCCGTTCCGCTTTGGTAGCTTGATGCACTAGCTTGATGAGGTTCGAGTATGGTTGGAAGTCGGCAATCTTCTTAATAGGGTGATTGAGTCCATTCAAGAAACGTGCCATAGTTTGCTCATCATCTTCTTTGACATTGGCTCGTATCATGGCAATCTCCATTTCCTTGTAGTACTCTTCAACGCTCTTGGCTCCTTGCTTGAGTTGTTGGAGTTTCTTGAATAGGTCGCGGTTGTAGTAGTTTGGCACAAATCATGCTCTCATGACATCCTTCATTTGTGCCCAAGTGGTGATGGGTGTTTCACCTCTTGCCGCATGGCGCTCAATGACTTGTTCCCACCAAATGAGGACGTAGTCTTGGAATTCGAGGGATGCCATTGCGATCTTCTTCTCTTCTTCGTAGTTGTGCAAGCGGAAGATTTTGTCAACCTTCAATGCCCATGATATGTACTCTTCGGGGTCATTGCTTCCGGTAAACTTGGGCATGGTGAACTTTAGCTTGCCATATCGTTGCTCTTCATTGTGTTGGGATCGGGGATGATGACGCCCATGTTGGTGAGGATTGGCAATCTCATGTCGCTCTTGGCGAGGAGGGTTGTCTTCCTCATGTTGCTCTTGGTGAGGAGGGTTGTCTTCCGCATGATGCTCTTGGCGAGGAGGTGGTCCATTGTCTTCTTGCTCTCGATGGACTTGACGTTCTTGTCTCGCATGAGGAGAAACTTGTCTATCTTGATGAGGAGCTTGTCGATCTTGATGAGGGGCTTGACGATGCACACGTGCTTCGTAAATCCTTTCTTGAGCTTCGTCGCGAAGTGCTTCATGATGTAGTCGAGCTTGTCGGCCTCGATTGGCTATGGCACGACTTGAGTCTTGAAGAGCACGTTGCGCCTCAAGTGCTTGAGCTTCACGTAGTTGTCGTTCTTGACGTTGCACCTCGGCGTCTTGTGCATCTTGATGTTGTCGCGCTCGCTCCTCTTGTTCTTGTTGTCGTTGGCGTTGCCGTTCTTGTGCTTGTGCGAAAGCAGCTTGGTTGTGACGATGTCGATGCTCTTGAGAGTCGATGTCGTGTAGAGGATTGCGGTTAGCTTGACGGTCTTGACGCGCGGCACGACGAAGAGTGTTCGATGTCGGTGTACTTGAACCGGAGATGGTGTCGTCGTAGTGTCGACTTGAGCGGCTCTGTCTTGACGAGGATGAAGTTGTAGAAGAGCGGACCATCATGGTTCGGATATCTTCTTTGAGGGAACTCATGGATGTGTCGAAGTAGTCACTTGTACGTTGCTCAGATTGTCGTAGATCGGTGGCGAGGTTGTCGATGTGATCGCCCAAAGCAAGTTGTTCTTGATACAAAGCTCGGTGTGCACCAAATAGTTGAGTCTTGGTGACGTAGGATGACATGTCGTCGTCTTGCTCCAAGAAGAGTGGGTAGGTAGAAGTACTTGGCCTATCCATCATTCCAAACAAAGATATGTGAGTGGGAGAAAGAGAAGAACCAATACCAAATGTACCTTGACCGATGTTGAAAATGGATCAAAGATCACTCCAATGTGTATCAAGGGAATAGCACAGTTGGTACCGTTTCTTGTCGGTTCTCACACCTACACAAGTAAAAGCTTATGGTGGAGCTTGGTTAGGATGGTGGCACAAAATTTGATGCAATTGTAAGTGAGACTCAATAATGTTGGAAAAGATTCACAAATTTGCAAATGCAACAAGTAGACCAATAGCAAGATATGGTACACGGAAACACACACGCAAATAGATAAGTGGGGTTGGGGAACCAAGGGTGAGCCAAAATGTGGAATCCACCAAGATGCTCTTGTTGCACAACACTAGAGAGACACTAGCACGATTGCACAATAGGCGGATACGAACTTGTGCACAACCTACTAAGCAAAAATGCAACGACTTCTATCCCAAGTATGCTATATGTATGATGTTTCTATGCTTTGATCCAAGATGATCGAGTATGACAATCTTAATGTTGTATGATGCTATGGTTCTTGCTTATAAGCTCTTTGCTTATCGTTCCCTTTTGCTTAAAAGCTTGTTTGGCTCTTTGTTGTTTGAGCTCTTTTCTCATGCAATGCTTCACGAACCAAGATAGCAATTGTGTATGCGAAAACAACTTTTGTGACACAAGAGATGATACCAAGATATGCAACTCAATGATGGTATGTATGCTATGTGAAGTATGAACACTAATGTGCACAAGTCACGTTGCTGGCAATACTCAAAGGCTAGTCTCGACGGGTAAGCTACGCAAAAGTAAGGCCATGGGTTTATCAATGCAAATGCAAGAGAGTATGATGATATCGCTATACCAAGATGATATGAAGGTGAAGGTGATACCAATGTAGCCGTTCGTAGTAGTCCTTGGCAAAGATGAGCGGCGGTGATGTTGTTCCCGAACCGTACCTAGATAGCCGAAACACAATAGGATACGGAAACCACAACTCAAATTCTCAAAACAAAATGGGTCAAAATTGTTGGAGTTGGTAGCGGGAAAGGCTATGGTGGTGTTATGCGGAAATGGTGGTGGTATGCGGAAGTGTATGTGGGCTCCGGAACAAAATTGGACGAAAGTTAGGCGGTAAATGGAGTGGAGGATGGAGTTGAAGCTGTCAGGGGCCGGATGTCCGGGCCGGGCCGGATGTCCGGGCTGGTCGGGCCGGATGTCCGGGCTCGGGATCCATGGATGAACACCGCGTGGAGAGGTCAAATCCGGGGCAAAATTCGGAAGATTTTGTGGATGGAAATTGGGGAAAAGATGGGGAAAAGCTAGATCTACCTGCAACACACGAAATCCGCGGATCAAATCCAACAAAACTTCATCACACCAACAAATCACAAAAAAAAATTGGGGCTATTTTTGTGGGGCAATTTTCGGGTTAGGACGAAAAACAACAAAATCAAGCTAGAAAACAAAGAAAGGGGGCTCCGAAATCGTGATCAACGTGGCTCATGATACCAAGATGATGTAGGGTGGAACCCTATGGGGCCGATCTTTCACGAAAGGAGCGGATCCCGCGATGAACACGAAGAACACAAGGGGAAAACGGGGGAAAATAGGAGGGGAAACACGAGAGAAATCACTCAACCAACAAGATCAATCACGCATGTGCTAGATCCTCGAAACACGAGAGGAGATACAAGATCCACGATCAACAAAGGACGATACAAAGGGTAACCGATTCTTCTCCGTGAGGAGGTCTTGAATCCAAGGGGGATCTTCTCCGTAGAGGGGCCGCGGTCTCTCTCGTGGAGTAGATCCGATATGGATGAGCAAAGCTCTATCTCAACTATGAGCTAAACCAATGCTCACCCTAGAAAGATGGAGGAGAAAAGTATATATAGTCTAGGGAGTCAAAGGGGTACACAGGCCTCGACCCTTACTGTGCGCAGACAGAGGTGGCCGGATGTTCGGGCGATGTGCCGGATGTCCGGGGCTTCGGGAGAGGCCGGATGTCCGGGCTGGGGACCGGATGTCCGGGGCTTAATGAGAGGCCGGATTTCCGGGCTGGGGGGCGGATGTCCGTGCTGGAGGGCAAAACTTCTGGATGTTCTATAGCGTGGCGCCGGATGTCCGGGCTTTTGGCCGGATTTCCGGGCCCTGTAGGCTTGGGCGTCTGGGCTGCTGCTGCTGTGGTTGCTCCAGGGTCCGGATGTCCGGGGACTTGGCCGGATGTCCGGGGCCTGGAAGGTGAACTTGCCCGTTTCCGTTGGTTCTCTTCATCCATGAACTTGGCGGCTTGTCCGTCTTCACGTGCATCCTCGGGAGGCTCCTCTTGACACCTAATCATGCATAGCATATCGGACTTAGGTAGTAGCCATGTCTCGAGTGGATCATATGTGATATCACTAAGGAATGAAGTCACCTCGTTCTCGAGAGCTCTAGCTCGTGCTCGTGTCATAGGTCCTCTTGGCTCTTGATGAGACGATGGTAGGTCCATGGGGATGACCGTAGGATGCTCCGCATCATATGGTTCTCTCCGTGTCGCGCAATCGTGAGGGATCCCCATTGTAGGGTTTGCAATATGTTCATGATTTGCTTATGGTGGATGGCGTGAGTGACAGAAGCACCGACCCGAGTAAGTAGGTTGTTTGCGTATGGGATAAAGGGGACTTGATGCTTTAATGCTATGGTTGGGTTTTACCTTAATGATCTTTAGTAGTTGCGGATGCTTGCTAGAGTTCCAATCATAAGTGCATATGATCCAAGTAGAGAAAGTATGTTAGCTTATGCCTCTCCCTCAAATAAAATTGCAATAGTGATTACGGGTCTAGTTATTGATTGCCTAGGGACAAATAACTTTCTTGTAACAAAAAGCTCTCTACTAAAACTAATTTAGTTGTGTCTTTATCTAAACAGCCCCTACTTTTTATTTACGTGCTCTTTATTATCTTGCAAACCTATCCAAAAACACCTACAAAGTACTTCTAGTTTCATACTTGTTCTAGGTAAAGCGAACGTCAAGCGTGCGTAGAGTTGTATCGGTGGTCGATAGAACTTGAGGGAATATTTGTTCTACCTTTAGCTCCTCGTTGGGTTCGACACTCTTACTTATCGAAAGAGGCTACAATTGATCCCCTATACTTGTGTGTTATCATATATTACTCCTCCGGTGCTAGTAGTAGAGCAGAGTCCTAGTCCACTACTACTCTACTCAAGCAAGTTAGTGCATAGTAGGAGGTACTGTAGGGAGTACCAGTACTATGATCACTCAAGCAAGTTGTCTGACTTTGATATGACCCTACACTGCTGGTATGTGTCTCGTAAGTCACGCGGCGTGCTGTAGTCATCATCACCTATCCACTTCCCGCAGCACATATTCGCTTCTCCATCTTTGTCTGCTCTTCCATCCCCGCTAAGGCGCCTCCCCCCTCGTCCAATCTTCCATCCCTGCTAAGGCGCCTCCCCCCTCGTCCAAAACCCAAGCACTAACAATGGCAGAACCGAGCAGCGTCCGCCGAAAGAGTGGCTAGAATTCGCTCCCCACAGAGGTAATCAAGCTCATTGTTTCGCGTGTGGAAAATCTTAGTACCATGCCGCTCGCCGCGTGCTCGTCGGGGATGTACCGTTTACTCAAAGCCCTCAGCCCGGAGCTTTTTAAGCCAGCTCCTTGCTTGCTGATGCCGCCTGATCTTCAGAAACGGCGTGTCATGCAGCATAACGATCGTAGGGTGCTGACCATCAACCCCCTTGACTGCGATCCAATCCCCGTCACCCTCAACTACATTAACGGTATGTACTGGGTCGGCATGAACACGTCTTGGATGGTGCTCGTCGATGGTCGCGACAGCTGGATGCTCGTGGATGTCTACACCCGGTGATTGATCCCCCTTCCTTCGATTAACACTGGACTGCTTTGGCACCGCGGCCTAGAATACTCGGAATCTTACAGTAGCCAACATGATACCAAGTTTGATTTGCTCAAGGTTGTAATCTACCAAGTGCTCACAAGATCTGCGAATTATAAAGACTTCAGGCTAATTGCATTCTTCAACCGCGGCCTCACCTATCTGATAGGTCACTGCGGTAAGTGGATAAATCTGCACGTCCATCACAGGATCATACATCCTCCATGGTTCTCGGATGCCATTGAACACAAGGGCTTCATTTATGTTGTCGACTCCTTCTATGGCTGGACGTATTGCTGGCCTACTCCAGTCATCGCTACAAACGGCTGTTACAGCAGTATGTTACTTTCCTATGATATCATGATGGCTTGCTTATATTACTGTCAACATTTACTGAAAAAATATTCATGCTCATAACATGTTGTTCTTAAGATTGACTACATCAAGAGCCCTTTTTTATTTGACTCCAACTTTTTTTAGGGTTATTTGACTCCAACTTGATATGATGTTGTAGGCCGCCTGGTGTCCCTACCCTTCCTAATCCCAGAACCTTTCAAAGAAAAGCGGCATGGCAGTTGCAGGTGGTTCCTGGCTCAATTAGACGACGGTGAACGATTGATGATCGTTTGCACGTACCAGACATGTTGTTTCGCGGAATACAATCACAATCACTGCAAGGTCTTTGAGCAGGATCCCAGCTTCTCTGGGCCTTCAGGAATTTTTGACTGGAGGTTGGTAACTAGCCTTGGTATACGCTCTCTGTTTGTCGGACTGAATTATCCGATTAACCAGGAGATAACCGACGACAAGGATCATGATGGCAGCGCGGTTTCGTTCATCAGGCAAAACTGTGTGTACACAGTGTACCATGCGTCTCTGCATGCACCATACCCTGATTGTGCCGCCACGCTCTGCAGCCCAAAGTAGGAGAGAGGGTCGCAAGTATCAGACTTCGACCTGCTGGCTGGAGTTTCCCCCGTCAGGCACCGATCTGGTTCAAGCCGTCAGCCAATCTCCACAGCTTAATAAATAGTAACGTCTAACTGAGCCAGTTAGTTAGATGCGTACACTTGGTGTAGTAGGATCTTTATTTAGTTTGATGCATACACTTGTTCTTTTTGGTAGCCCTTTTGTAATGATGGCCGATGTTTGGTTTGGAAGAGAGAGCTGCGTCTTCACTCTTCTGGCCTGCTTACTACTTCTGTTGCACCCCCAGCCCTGGTTGTTGCTGCTGCTGTTTTCAATGTACAATTAGTAGTATATTTCGTCTGTTGGTTGAATAAATGTGTTGTTAGAACGACAAACACAATGTTTTGGAAGTTGTTGCACGGTTCGATCCTTTAGTGCCCCGTACCGTACGTAGCGCATACTATTTTTCGTACGGAACACATTTTCCACCTGCTGATAACATGCAGCCCACTGATGAAGGCCCAATAGAGAAGCCCATAATTAACTGGAAGGGAGGCTCTCACATGAATCCGGCCCAGGTACATGCTCATGGTCCCCTAAACATAAATAAGTAAATAAATAAATAAAGCTAAATGCTCATGCACTAGTTCTTTAAATTCACAATTTAACAGGAGGATATTATTTCCTATGATAGTGTCGTTACATTCAGTTGATATTATTCTTAGGCAAAGATAGCGACCAGTCTTCTTTCTCCCAGCATTTTCTTCATGCAACCAGTGGACCCAACGTCGTAAATAGTTCCGGTCCATTTTTATTTTTCAATAAGAATGTCCAACCCAGCCCAGCACATTGGCGACAGCACTTTATCCTCCGCCTTGGTGCGCTCGCCGTGGCGCCGCTGTCCGGCCCTATCAACATAGTTTTTTTTCGAAACGGTCCCTGTCAACATAGTGAATCGGAAGAGGACTGTAGTTGTGAGTATGACAGTACAGACCCACTAGGTCCACTCCCGAACACAAGCAAGCGCCTCTTTTACTACTCAGATGAACCCCTCGTTTTTTACTCTAATCCACCCTGCTAATATCTGGGACCCACATCATTTTCAACGTATAGTCAATTAACGACATAATTGTACAACTTTTTTTGAGTAGTAATTCGGAGGAGCAGGCTATAAACTGGGTTGTGCGGTCTCTGTGGCCCGTCTAACAACATGACCAGCCCAGCAGTTTTTTCTTTGGGAAAATAGGTAGCCCAGTATTTCAAGAATACCCAAGCTAGGCCCATTTGTTTTCTCCAACTTACTAGGCTGAAAATCATTCAAGACGAGGAGGGATGCATTCCGGCCTGGCCAAAGAGTATGGTTAGTGTCTGTTAAAAGTAATATCAAAAGGGGTTGAAAATTCCAAAAAAAATAGCAAATGGGATATTAGTTTCTTTTTTTGCTTTTGTTGTTCACTGATATCTTATACTCCCTCCGTCCCAAATTTTTTGTCTTAGATTAGTCTAGATACGGATGTATCTAATACCAAAACGTGACTTGATACATCTGTATTTAGACAAATCTAAGACAAGAATTTTGGGACGGAGGGAGTATTTCATTGGATTTAACATGACATAGTACTAATTTATTTTTAAATTTGTTTTAGTATGGCTACAAATTTTTGGATTAGGAATATTTTGTTCCCCAACAAAAATTTGCGAATTTTCAAAATTTCCCACATATTTAGTTAATTTTTTAACCCTGGTACTAACGAGAAAATGGGCAGCAATTCTAAAAATGGAAAACGGGCTGCAATAAATTCCATATGAATTAGAAAATGAGTAAAAATTAGAAAAATAATAGCAAATGGGCTATACACGCCACATATTTCGAGGCTGACTTGTTTACGCAAGGCTTTGTCAGTCAACACACGATTCTAGCAGCAGTGACTGTTGGATGTCCATCCAACGGCCGACGTGCTTCTTCAATCTCTGATCTTCCTGCTCCAGCCGCCTAAACTAGCGCCGGCAGGACTACCTGCTCCCTCCTCTTGTGGCCCGCTGTGATGCTGTGCAGGCTTCCCCGGCCCACCCTACTCCCTCCGCTGGCCTGGCCGCACGCAATCAACTGCCTCCTTATTACGTGAAAAAAAATTATTCCGTCAACTAACATCTGGGGCGCACCGGTTGGGAGGCTGACCTCTGGGCCTACTAAGTTGACGCGTACGCAAGGCTTGTCAACTTAGTCAACAAATGATTCTAGCAGCAGTAACCGTTGGATTTGAATCGAACGGTCCTGCTGCTTCTTCAATCGCTGCTCTTCTTGCACCAGCCGCCCAACCCAGTGCCGGCGAGACCGCCTGCTCCTGCCTCCAGTGGCCGGCTGTGCTGCCGTTGAGGCCTCACCGCCCCCTACTGCTCCCACCGCTAGCCAGGCCCTGCGGCGACGGCAGCCTCACACCGCAGCTGAACCAGTCAACCCTCGTACTCCTCTCCGCGTGGGCCTCCACTGCCGCGTCTTCCCCGGCTCCGTGTCGTCCCCTTCCTAGGCCTCGCCGTCGTCCACCACCTTGGATGCGCTCAGCGCGGAGTGGTCAATGTGGTCAACGAATGACACCATCGGAAGTAGACTGTGCGTGGAGAGGCTGACAGCTGGGTCCACGGCCGCACGCAAGAAATGCCTCCTTATTACGTGCAAAATAATGATTCCTCCACCTGACAGTTGGGACCCACCGGAAGGGCATCTGTATTTCGCAAAAAAACGTTCCCACCGCCGACAGGTCGGACCCACCAGCTATATCTTCGCATGCAAGGAAGTGCCTCCTTATTACGCACAAAAAAATGAATACCCCCTGCTAGCTGGGACCCACAATAGTGGGAGGCTGACTTGTGGGCCAACTAAGTTGACGGGGATGGAGGGCTTTGTCAACTTAGTCAATATGAACGATTCTAGCTCCAGTGACCGTACGATGTCCATCCAACGGCCGTAGTGCTTCTTCAACCTCTCGTCTTCTTGCTCCAGCCGCCCAAACCAGCACCGGTCGTGCCTCATGATCCTGCCTCCCGTGGCCGGCTGCGATGCCGCGGAGGCCTCGCCGCCCCCTAGTACTCCCCCCGCTGGCCAGGCCATCCCTCTACTCACCCACACCCCCTGTTATTCTGTGGCAACGTCAGCCTCACACCGCAGCCGAACCAGTGAACCCTCATACTCCTCTCTGCGTAGGCATCCACTGCCGCGTCTTCCTCGGCTCCACGTCGTCCCCTTCCTAGGCCTCTCCGTCGTCCATCGCCTTGGTGCTCTCGGCGCGGCATGGTCAATGTGGTCAACGACCGACTTCCATCGGAAGAGTACTGTACGTGGAGAGGCTGACAGCTGGGTCCACGGCCGCAGCTGGGTCCACGGCCACAGCCCAGTTCTTTTGTGATTTGCGAAGTAAGTCGCTTTGTCAGGCCTGTTGGGCTGCAAATCTTTCAAGACGAGGAGAGCTTCATTCGGCTGGCCAAGAAAATGGCTTATCAGTAATGAGAAATGGGCTGTACATTTTTAAAACACATCAAACCGGCAATTAGTTTCAAATTTCTTTTTTTCATTCCAAGATTTTAAATTGCATTGATTTTTATGCGTGGACAATTTGTTGGATTTTATATTGATATACATTTATTTTTAAAATTAGTTTGAATGTGACTCGAAATTTCAGGATTAAAAACAGTTCGGACCGCACCGAAATATGCAAAATTTCGTATAATTTTTTAACCGTGGCCACAATATGGGCTGTAATGCTAACAAAAAGAATATGGGCTCCAAAAAACACTTAAGAATTAGCAAATGGGCTGTAAATTATTAGAAATAATGGCAGATGGGCTGTATGCTATTTTCCACAGATTTGAGGCTTTCCTAAAAAAAGGTTGACGCACAAGCAGTGACTATTGGATGTCCATCCAACGCCCGTCGTGCTTCTTCAATCTCTGCTCTTCCTGCTCCAGCCGCTCAAACAAGCACCGGCGAGACTGCCTGCTCCCTCCTCCCCGCGGCCGGCTGTGCTGCCGCGCAGGCCTCACCGCCCCACCGTACTCCCATCACTGGCCTAGCCATCCCTCTACTCACCCACACCTGCTGTTGTTCTCCGGCGACGGCGGACGAACCAGTAAAGCCTCGTACAGTCGTACTCCCCTCCGCGTGGGAAACAACTGTCGAGTCTTCCCTGGCTCCGTGTCGTTCCCTTCCTAGGCCTCGCCATTGTCCACCGCCCTGGTGCTCTCGGTGCGGCCTGGTCAACGTGGTCAACGACCAACATGCATCTGAAGTGGACTATACGTGGAGAGGCTGACAGCTAGGCCCACGGCCGCACGCAAGGAAATGCCTCCTTATTACGCGCAAAATAATGATTCCTCCACCTGACATCTGGGACCCACCAAAAGGGCCTCTGTATTTCACGAAAAAAATGTTACCGCCGCTGACAGCTCGGACCCACCAGCTATATCTTCGCACGCAAGGAAGTGCCTCCTTATTACGCACAAAAAAAATGAATACTCCCCCTGCTAGCTGGGACCTAGTATAGTGGGAGGCTGACTTGTGGGCCTACTAAGTTGACGGGGACGAAGGGCTTTGTCAACTTAGTCAATATGCACGATTCTAGCTCCAGTGACCGTATGATGTCCATCCAACTGCCGTAGTGCTTCTTCAACCTCTGGTCCTCTTGCTCCAGCCGCCCAAACCAGCGCCGGTCGTGCCTCGTGCTCCTGCCTTCCGTGCCCGGCTATGATGCCGCCGAGGCCTCACCGCCCCTACTACTCCCACCGCTGGCCAGGCCATCCCTCTACTCACCCACACCCCCTGTTATTCTGCAGCGACGGCAGCCTCACACCGCAGCCGAACAGTGAACCCTCTTACTCCTCTCCGCGTGGGCATCCACTGCAGCGTCTTCCCTGGCTCCGCGCCGTCCCCTTTCTAGGCCTCGCCGTCGTCCACTGCCTTGGTGCTCTCGGCGCGGCGTGGTCAATGTGGTCAATGACCGACTTCCATCGGAAGAGTACTGTACGTGGAGAGGCTGACAGCTGGGTCCACGGCAGCCGCAAGGAAGTGCCTTCTTATTACACGCAAACTAATTATTCCTGCACCTGACAGCGGGGACCCACCGAACGGGCCACCGTATTTCGTGAAAAAACATTCCCCCCTGACTGCTGGGACCCACCAGCTACATCTTCGCACACAAGGAAGTGCGTCCGGGCAAAAAACAATTCGCCCCCTGACTGCTGGGACCCACCAGCTATATCTTCGCACACAAGGAAGTGCCTGACAGTCGAGACCCACCTGGTCGAACCGTACGTAGCGTTGTCATTCTGGTCGTGAACGTGTACGTACATACTGGTCGATGTAGAGCGCGCACATGTCGTAGTAGAGGCGCGCATGTAGCATGTACACGTACGTACAACGGCCAGTGTGCTAGAAAGAAAATACGGCCACCTACGTACATACGGGTGGGGTCTCGAACGCCTACTCGCGCATACGTACGGCCAGGGATCGTGTACATGGCTGGGTCGGAACGGAGAAACAGCGTCGTCTTGTTCATGGGGAGCCAACTGGCTGGGTCGGAACGGAATGCGTCGTCGTGTTCATCGGGAGGGCTTGGACGGAACAGCCGATGGAAACGAGGCCTAGCGTACCGCAAAACAGAGGAAACAGCCTGGTGTTCGACCGGCCACGGTCAAAACGGGATCCTGTTCATCGGGAGGGGTCTGGCGTACCGCAAAACGGAGGTAACGTACCTCCTACGGTCGAAATGGGGGTCTTGTTCATCGGGAGGGGTGTGGCGTACCGCAAAAAGGAGGAAACGGACTTGTGTTGGAGCGCTACGGTCGAAACGAGGGTCCTGTTCATCGGGAGGGGTGTGGCGTACCGCAAAACGGGACTCCACGGGATACTGTTCATCTCCACCATCGACCCCCTCCAGCCTCCACGGGCTACTGTTCATCCACCATCGACCTCCTCCAGCCTCCACCTGCGACTGTTCATCCACGGGCTCCTGTTCATCCAGCCTCCACCGCGCGCTACTCCACCGGCTACTGTTCAGCCAACCCTCTGCACGGGCTCCTGTTCAACCACCCCTCCACGGGCTACTGTTCATCCAGCCCTCCACCGTCTACTGTTCATCCAGCCCTCCACGGGGTGGTCCTATTCATCCAGCCCTCCATGGTGTCCTGTTCATCCAGCCCCAACCGGCTCGATCGATCGGGGTCCTGTTCATCCAGAGGCAACACCACGGGGTCCTGTTCATCCACGCCCACTGGGAACTGTTCATCCAAACTCCCCCCAGCAATGCTCAGTGTTCATCGAGAGGCAGCATCGATCGGCTTCAGTTAGCAGCAGTAGCGAAGGAATCGCTCGATCGGGTTCAGTTAATAGCCATCGATCGATCGCTCGTGTTCAGTAACGTGTAGCCTGCAGTGCAATCGCTCGGGTTCAGTTAGATCCCAACGCGTCGCTCGGGTTCAGTTAGAGCCCAACGCCTCACAGACACGCGCGTACGTGTACGAGAGAAATGCGCATCACCCGGCCCCCGACCACCCACCATAACCGGGAACTCCCCGAAATTTTCCTCGCCCTTGCTTCTACCACGGTTTTTTCCGTCATGGACGGCTCAAAGAATGTCATGCAGCTGCGTCTCCGGCCCGCCCAGGACGAAAAGCCCATTTTATGTCATGATTTTTTGTCATATAAGTAGGAGCCCACCACATCTATGATGATACCGGGTTTTGTCACAATTATCCTCATAGAAGTGTCATAAGTATGATAGAAAAAAAATTCGTTCGGCCCAAAATGTCACGGATGTGTCTTTTTTTTGTAGTGATTGTTGGCGGGTACCTGCCTTACAAGGTCGGGTGCCCTGCCTTCACACGTGAGCTGCGGCAAGTCCGTTGGCCGTCCGTCCGCGCGGTCAAGCCCTAAGTACCGGGAAAATACGATGATAAGATGAACCCGACAAAATTCTTGGGCATTTACACAATTGTTGTACACGCTGCCGGAGGAAGGGATGAAAAGATTTTAGCCAGTTATTTCCCATTGGTGCTCAATCCCAATGTGCGAGCTTGGCTGATGAACTTGTTAGAGAACTCCATTTTCTCGTGGTCAAATCTTTGCAACGAATTTGTTGGTGCTTTTACTGGAGGCCGGAAGGGCCCCAGGTTTCCCAGTGACTTGCAAGTGATCCCACAGAAGGAAGGAGAAGATCTGCGTAGGTACATTCAAAGGTTCAGTGATGAGGACATCAATACCATTGTTACACCCACAACCCCTGCTACTATATATACTGGACCAATTACTAGAGCTCATGCACGCCAATTAAATTACCAGGTACTTTCGTTTCATGGTAATGATTCTAATGTTCATGAGAATATGATGCTCCCTAAATTGGACACATTTGTTTTGCTTACAAATGAAGGGCCTAGCTTGGAGAAGCATGAACATTGGAGCAAGAACAAGCATGGAGATGATGGCATGCGCAAGGGAAACAAGAACGGAGTTTCAAGTGATGATTTCAGGACTTTGAAGCCACCGTAATGAGTGCACGAAGTCTTGGACGAAATATACAAGATGCCACCTGACAAATTTCGTCCAGAGGCTATTATAGGTGCTGTGTCACCTTATTATTGGGCCAGATCCATGTAATATCGAAATACTTGATTATAGGCTGTTTTTAGAGTCCGTATGTGTGGGGAAACAAGAGTTAGGGTTCCTTTCGGACCCCTCCCTCAAGGGCCACAAAATTCCCCCCTCTTCCTCCATATATACAGCTCTTAGGGCGTCGTTTAGACTTTGGGTTTTGTTTAGATTAAAAGTTCTCCAGAGTTGCAACTTCGCGTACTTCGTTTGTGTTCAACGACCAGACCAAGACGTCACAGAACCCCACAATAAAGCTTTCATCTTACATTCACAATATTCAGATTGCAATCTCAGTTTCTTGCTTGTTCTTTGTTTGCTGGCAGGAAATAGACCTTCGTGGTCATGTTGATCGTGCTCCCGCGCGGTCAATAACCTCTCAGAGTTAGTTTAGCAATTACTAAGGCGCGACGTCCTCGCACGTCCGTAGTCGGATCGTCAAAGTCGACTTCCACCAAAGCGATATCCATCATCTCATCAAAAGACGGGACACCTTGCCTCGATCAAGTGGTATTAGATATCCAGGTTGCTCGGTGAGATTTTACAGTTTTTGTAGTTTAGATCGAGTCTGTTCTTCATACCTACAGTCCACGAAACAACCACAAAAAAATTAGGGTTATTTCATCATATCCGAAACAATCTCAGCCTTTGCATAATCTTTCTAGGGTTTTTGCTTTGTTGAATTTGCGGTTGCATTGTCGTGTCTAGTTGCTGGTCTTAGCGTCTAGTCTTTTAGAGTTTCGAGTTCTGGTCATAAGTTGTCACAACGCCGCCGCACCATCATCATCGCCCCTGCCATCTACCACCATCGCTTATCCCCACCGATCCATATCCATACACCATCACCAATCCATATCCATATACCACCACCAATCCGTATCCATATACCACCACCGCTACCAATACCACCACCGTTGCCGTATACCACCATCGTTGTCATATCTTACCATCATACATCTACCACCAATCGAGTTCTTTTCATAGTAGATTTGTTTTCGAGATCCATCTATTTTCCAATTCGTGTTTCCTTGCCTGAGTAGGTTTGGGAAAAAAAACTGGCGACTGAAAATACTTTTTCCCTATCATGTTTTTAGGCTTTTCTGAGTCTTTTGAGACACTTGCCATCATAGTGATTTTTTGGCACACTTTTTCATCATCGCTGCCCTGATTTCCGGAAAAAATATTGTCAAGAAAAATTCCGTGCCTATCCTGTTAGTTTGACTTGGGAAGAGTTTTGAGACACTCGCCATTATACTGATTTTTTGGAAAAAAAACAGCGCAAAAAAATTCAGATGTGCTTTTCCCTTGTTTACATGCCACGCCGTGATTTTGTTAGTGTTCTAGGCTCGCGTCTTTAGCACAGTCCAGCCTAGGACTAGCACAGTACCATCGTTGAGCGTTTATTCAACTTTGCATCTCTGAATTGATTATTGTTGACATTTTTTGCTACCATATCATAAGCCATCCCAGCTCCACATACATATACCTTGTGTGTTCGACTCTCCCTGGTAATCGCTCTATCCAAACATTGAGAATTTTGACTACAACGGTTGCTGATCACCACCTGCTGCTAGGTAAGAACTGGTAAGAATTTGAGGTTTGCTTGACGAATTTGTGACACCCCACCACCGCCACTTTCTAGCTGTTTGTAGGATCATATTCTTGTGTGTTTCTATTTCTGCTAACCATGGCAGGATCACAAGCCGACGAGACTGACTGGGAGAACATGACGAACAAAGAGTTACATGATCAATTTCAGCAAATGATGAGTTGACAGGTGGAAGATGTGATAAACAGATTTGAAGAGGCCATGGAGAAGATAGATGGCATTGAGAAGGTGTTCGAAACAAAGCTCGATAACAACTTTAATGAATTGCTCGCGTGTCTTCCACAACCACCGCCCGCTGCACCTGTCGCACCTCTACAACAACAACAAAGCCTTCCAAAAGTGGGACGAGCACAACGCGTTCCCCTTGAGCCTGGTCAAACTTCTGGTGCCGCTGTACCTACTGTTGCTGGTTCTATAGCTCCTGCTGCTATTGGAGAGGTGGAGGAACATTACGAGGATGAGGTTGATCAAAATCAGAACTACGTGCAACCAGCAGCACCACCACCAGGTCGTCCTCATGCATATCATCGCAACGGTAGGGCTGCACCACCACCAGAGGTACGAGATCATGACCATCTTCCGAAACTAAAATTGAATATTCCACCATTTGAGGGTAGATATGTTCCTGATATATATCTTACTTGGGAGTTAGAAAATTAACAACATTTTACATGTTTACAATATCCCGAGGAGAGACGTGTTCCTGCTGCTGTTTGTGCTTTCACTAGTTTTGCATGCGTTTGTTGGTCTAAACATTGTAGATTATATCCTATTCCAGCTACTTGGGCTGCTTTGAAAACTGCTATGCGTACTCATTGGGTTCCACCATATTATCAACGTGAATTACTTCAAAAACTACAATGTTAGAGAAGGAAAAAATTCTGTAGAAGAATATTATCAGGAATTACAAACTAGCATGATTAGATGTGGTATTGTTGAGGATAATGAAGCTATGCTTGCACGTTTTATGGGTGGATTAAATAAAGAGATTCGGACCATTCTAGCGTATGAGGAATATAATAATATCACTCGTTTATTCCATCTTGCTTGCAAAGCTAAACGTGAAGTGCAGGATCGACAGGCATTGGCGCGAACTAACTTTTCTGCAGGTCGACCTTCATCATGGACACCGCATGCATTGTCTACTTCCACACGTTCTGCTACACCGGCACCTCCTTCAGCTGCCACCTCCAACCGTGATACAAGAAAGCAGGCACAACCACCACTATCTACCAACAGCACACCTTCTGCACCTGCACAGAGCTATTCTTCATCCATGGCATCAACAGGGCAAACACATGATATTATTTGTTATCGTTGCAAGTGTGGAGGTCATTATGCAAGAGAATGCCCATCTAAGCGTGTGATGATTGTTAACGACGATGGTGGGTATGAGTCCGCTAGTGACTATGATGAGGAGACTTTGGCTCTTATTACAAGTGAAGAACATGGTTGAGATGATTCTCATCATGAGACGCAATACATGGCTGCCGAAGATGCTGACAGGTATGAATGTTTAGTTGCTCAACGTGTTTTGAGTGTGTAGGTTACACAAGCTGAGCAAAATCAGAGGAATAATGTGTTCCATACAAAGGGAGTTGTGAAGGAACGTTTTGTTCGCGTCATCATAGATGGAGGGAGCTGCAACAACTTGGCTAGCATGGAGATGGTGGAGAAGCTATCTCTCACCACAAGACCACATCCACATCCTTACTACATCCAATGGTTCAACAACAGTGGCAAGGTTAAGGTAACACGTACTGTTCTTGTGCATTTTAGTATCTCCACATATGCTGATTATGTTGATTGTGATGTGGTACCTATGCAAGCATGTTCCTTATTACTTGGTAGACCATGGCAATTTGATAAAATTCTGTACACCATGGTAGAAACAATCAGTATACTCTTGTTCATAAGGATACAAATATTACTTTGCTTCCTATGACTCCTGATTCCATTTTGAAAGATGATATTAATAGAGCTAATAAAGCAAAACAGGAGAAAAATAAGAGTGAAATCAGATTGTGGCAAAAGAATTTGAGCAACAAATGAAACCTAATAATAAACCATCTAGTGTTGCTTCTGAAATTAAATTGAAAAGTGCATGTTTACTTGCCAAAAAATCTGATATTGATGAGCTAGATTTTAGCAATTCTGTTTGCTATGATTTTGTGTGCAAAGAAGCATTATTTTCATCCGAGGATGTGCCTTCCTCTTTGCCTCCTGCTGTCACTAACATTTTGCAGGAGTTCGCTGACATCTTTCCACAAGACGTGCCACCGGGATTACCACCTATTCATGGGATTGAGGATCAAATTGACTTAATTCCCGCTGCATCGCTAACCAACCGTGCACCATACCGTACCAATCCAGAGGAGACGAAGGAGATTATGTGTCAAGTCCAGGAGCTACTCGACAAAGGTTATATACGCGAATTTCTTAGTCCCTGTGCTGTTCCTATTATTCTAGTGCCGAAAAAGGATGGTACATCGCGTATGTGTGTTGATTGTAGGGGCATTAATAATATTACAATTCATTATCGTCATCCTATTCCTAGGCTAGATGATATGCTTGATGAATTGAGTGGCTCTACAATATTCTCCAAAGTTGATTTGTGTAGTGGATACCATCAAATTCGTATGAAATTGGGAGATGAATGGAAAATAGCATTTAAAACTAAGTTTGGTTTATATGAGTGGTTAGTGGTGCCTTTTGGATTAACTAATGCACCTAGTACTTTCATGAGATTAATGAACGAAGTTTTACGTGCTTATTGGACGATTTGTGGTAGTCTATTTTGATGATATAGTGATTTATAGCAGATCTTTGGAGGAACATTTGGAACATTTACATGTTGTTTTTATTGCTCTACGTGATGCACGTTTGTTTGGTAACCTTGGGAAGTGCACCTTTTGCACCAACCGAGTATCTTTTCTTGGCTATGTTGTTACTCCACATGGAATTGAAGTTGACAAAGCCAAGATTGAAGCTATTGAGAGTTGGCCGCAGCCCAAAACGGTCACACAAGTGAGGAATTCTCTTGGACTCACTGGTTTTTATAGGCGTTTTGTGATAGATTTTAGCACCATTGCTGCACATCTCAATGAGCTTATAAAGAAGAATGTGCCTTTTGTTTGGGGTACCGCATAGGAAGAAGCCTTCACGGTATTGAAAGATAAGTTGACACATGCTCCTTTACACTAACTTCCTGATTTTAACAAGACTTTTGAGCTTGAATGTGATGCTCGTGGAATTGGATTAGGAGGTGTGTTATTACAAGATGGCAAACCTGTTGCATACTTTTTTGAAAAATTGAGTGGGCCTAGTCTGAACTATTCTACTTACGATAAAGAATTATATGCTCTTGTTTGGACTTTACAAAACATGGCATCATTATTTATGGCCCAAAGAATTTTTTATACATTCTGATCATGAATCTTTGAAACATATTAAAAGTCAAGCCAAACTGAATTGTAGACATGCTAAATGGGTTGAATTCATTGAGACTTTCCCTTATGTCATTAAACACAAGAAGGGTAAAGAAAATGTTATTGCAGATGCACTATCTCATCGTTATACTATGATTTCACAACTTGAATTTAAAATATTTGGTTTGCAGACCATCAAAGATCAATATTTGCATGATGCTGAATTTAAAGATGTATTGCAGAATTGAAAAGAAGGGAGAACATGGAACATGTTCATTGTTAACGATGGATTTGTGTTTCGTGCTAACAACCTATGCATTCCAGCTAGCTCCATTCGTCTTTTGTTGTTGCAGGAGGCGCATGGAGGAGGATTAATGGGACACTTTGGCGTGAAGAAGACAGAGGATATACTTGCTACACATTTCTTTTGGCCAAAGATGAGATGGGATGTTGAGCATTTTGTTGCTCGCTGCACTACATGTCAAAAAGCTAAGTCAGGACTCAATCCTCATGGTTTATACATGCCTTTGCCTGCTAGTGTTCCTTGGGAGGATATATCTATTGATTTTGTTTTAGGATTACCTCGAACAAAGAAGGGGAGGGATAGCATATTTGTTGTCGTGGATAGATTATCGAAAATGGCACACTTCATACCATGTCATAAAAGCGATGATGCTGCTAATGTTGCTGATCTGTTCTTTCGTGAAATTATTCGCTTGCATGGTGTGCCAAATACTATTGTTTCATATCATGATACTAAATTTCTTAGCCACTTTTGGAGATGTTTATGGGCTAAGTTGGGGACTAAACTGCTTTTTAGTACTACTTGTCACCCCCAAACTGATGGACAAACTGAAGTAGTCAATAGAACATTGTCTACTATGCTGGCTGTTTTGAAGAATAATAAGAAAATGTGGGAAGAATGCTTGCCTCATATTGAATTTGCTTATAATCGTTCATTGCATTCTACTACTAAGATGTGCCCTTTTGAAATTGTGTATGGTTTCCTACCTCGTGCACCTATTGATTTGTTGCCTCTTCCATCTTCAGAGAAGGTTAATTTTGATGCTAAACAACGTGCTGAACTGATTTTAAAAATGCATGAGTTAACTAAGGAAAACATTGAGCGTATGAATGCTACATATAAACTTGCTGGAGATAAGGGTAGAAAACATGTTGTGTTTGCACCTGGAGATCTTGTTTGGTTACATTTGCGTAAGGATAGATTTCCTTATTTGCGCAAATCAAAGCTAATGCCACGTGCTGATGGTCCTTTTAAGGTCTTAGAAAAAATAAATGATAATGCATATAAACGTGAGCTGCCTACAGAATTTGGGGTTAGTCCCACTTTTAAGATTGCAGATTTGAAGCCTTATTTGGGTGAGGAAGATGAGCTTCCATCGAGGACGACTTCATTTGAAGAAGGGGATGATGATGAGGACAACAATACCATTGTTACACCAACAACCCTTGCTGTTGGGGAACGCAGTTATTTCAAAAAAATTACCTACGATCACGCAAGATCTTTCTATGTGATGCATAGCAACGAGCGGGAGAGTGTGTCCACCTACCCTTGTAGACCGAAAGCGGAAGCGTTTAGTAACGCGGTTGATGTAGTCGAACGTCTTCACGATCTAACCGATCAAGTTCTGAACGCACGGCACCTCCTTGATCTGCACATGTTCAGCTCGATGATGTCCCTCAAACTCTTGATCTAGCTGAGGCCGAGGGAGAGTTCCGTCAGCACGACGGCGTGGTGACGGTGTTGATGAAGTTACCGACACAGGGCTTCGCCTAAGCACTACAACGATATGTCCGAGGTGGAAATCTATGGAGGGGGGCACCGCACACGGCTAAGATCAACTTTGATGTGTTCTAGTAGGAGTAGGACTCCCCCCTTTCCTAGTCCTACTAGGGGAAGAAGGAAGGAGGGGGAAAGACAAGGAAGGAGGGGGAAAGAGAAGGAAGGAGGGGGCGCCGCCCCTCCCCTTTGTCCAATTCGGACTAGGCCCATGAGGGGCGCGCGGCCAGCCCTTGGCAGCCCCTCTCTCTCTCCCCCATAGGCCATATAAGGCCCATTACTTCTCCGGTGGTTCCGATAACCCTTCCGCCACTTTGATATTTATCCGATGACCCCCGAAACTCATCCGGTGTCCGAATAACATCGTCCAATATATCATTCTTTATGTCTTGACCATTTCGAGACTCCTCATCATGTCCGTGATCACATTTGGGACTCTGAACTACCTTCGGTACATCAAAACACATAAACTCATAATACCGATCGTCATCGAACGTTAAGCGTGTGGACCCTACGGGTTCGAGAACTATGTAGACATGACCAAGACTCATCTCCGGTCAATAACCAATAGCGGAACCTGGATGCTCATATTGGCTCCCACAGATTCTACGAAGATCTTTATCGGTCAAACCGCATAACAACATACGTTTTTACCTTTGTCATCGGTATGTTACTTGCCCGAGATTCGATCGTCGGTATCTCAATACCTAGTTCAATATCGTTACCGGCAAGTCTCTTTACTCGTTCCATAATGCATCATCCCGCAACTAACTCATTAGTCACATTGCTTTCAAGGCTTATAGTGATGTGCATTACCGAGAGGGCCTAGAGATACCTCTCCGATACACGGAGTGACAAATCCTAATCTTGATCTATGCCAACCCAACAAACACCTTCAGAGACACCTATAGAGCATCTTTATAATCACCCGGTTACTTTGTGACGTTTGATAGCACACAAGGTGTTCCTACGATATTCAGGAGTTGCATAATCTCATAGTCAGAGGAACATGTATAAGTCATGAAGAAAGCAATAACAATAAAACTTAACGATCATTATGCTAAGCTAACAGATGGGTCTTGTCCATCACATCATTCTCCTAATGATGTGATCCCGTTCATCAAATGACAACACATGTCTATGGTCAGGAAACATAACCATCTTTGATTAACAAGCTAGTCTAGTAGAGGCATACTAGGGACACTTTGTTTTGTCTATGTATTCACACATGTATCAACTTCCGGTTAATACAATTCTAGCATGAATAATAAACATTTATCATGATATAAGGAAATAAATGATAACTTTATTATTGCCTCTAGGGCATATTTCCTTCAGTCTCCGACTTGCACTAGAGTCAATAATCTAGTTCACATCGCCATGTGATTTAACACCAATAGTTCACATCACCATGTGATTAACACCCATAGTTCACATCGCCATGTGACCAACAGTCAAAGGGTTTACTAGAGTGAGTAATCTTAGTTCACATCGCCATGTGATTAACACCCAAATTGTACTAAGGTCTGATCATGTTTTTCTTGTGAGAGAAGTTTAGTCAACGGGTCTGCCATATTCAGATCCGTATGTATTTTGCAAATTTCTATGTCAACAATGCTCTGCACTGAGCTACTCTAGCTAATTGCTCCCACTTTCAATATGTATCCGGATTGTGACTTAGAGTCATCCAGATCGGTGTGAAAGCTTGCATGGACGTAACTCTTTATGATGAACTCTTTATCACCTCCATAACCGAGAAATATTTCCTTAGTCCTCTAAGGATAATTTTGACCGTTGTCCAGTGATCTACTCCTAGATCAAAATTGTACTCCCTTGACAAACTCAGGGCAGGGTATACAATAGGTCTGGTACACAGCATGGCATACTTTACAGAACCTATGGCTGAGGCATAGGGAATGACTTTCATTCTGTCTCTATCTTCTGCCGTGGTCGGGCTTTGAGTCTTACACCTTGCAACACAGGCAAGAACTCTTTCTTTTACTGTTCCATTTTGAACTACTTCAAAAACTTGTCAAGGTATGTACTCATTGAAAAAATTTATCAAGCGTCTTGATCTAGCTCTATAGATCTTGATGCTCAATATGTAAGCAGGGTCACCGAGGTCTTTCTTTGAAAAACTCCTTTCAAACACTCCTTTATGCTTTCCAGAAAATTCTACATCATTTCCGATCAACAATATGTCATTCACATATACTTATCAGAAAGGTTGTAGTGCTCCCACTCACTTTCTTGTAAATACAGGCTTCACCGCAAGTCTGTATAAAACTATATATGCTTTGATCAACTCATCAAAGCATATATTCCAACTCCGAGATGCTTGCACCAGTCCATAGATGGATCGCTGGAGTTTGCACATTTTGTTAGCACCTTTAGGATTGACAAAACCTTCTTGTTGCACATATACAGCTCTTCTTTAAGAAATCCATTAAGGAATGCAGTTTTGACATCCATTTGCCAGATTTCATAAAATGTGGCAATTGCTAACATGATTCGGACAGACTTAAGCATCGCTACAAGTGAGAAAATCTCATTGTAGTCAACACCTTGACCTTGTCGAAAACCTTTTGTGACAATTCGAGCTTTGTAGATAGTAACACTACTATCAGCATCCGTCTTCCTCTTGAAGATCCATTTATTCTTAATGGCTTGCCGATCATCGGGCAAGTCAACCAAAGTCCACACTTTTGTTCTTCATACATGGATCCCATCATTTCATGGCCTCAAGCCATTTTGCGGAATCTGGGCTCATCATCACTTCCTCATAGTTCGCAGGTTCGTCATGGTCTAGTAACATGACTTCCAGAACAGGATTACCGTACCACTCTGGTGCGGCCGTACTCTGGTTAACCTACGAGGTTCGGCAGTAACTTGATCTGACGTTTCATGATCATCATCATTAGCTTCCTCACTAATTGGTGTAGGAATCACTGGAACTGATTTCTGTGATGAACTACTTTCCAATTCGGGAGAAGGTACAATTACCTCTTCAAGTTCTACTTTCCTCCCACTCACTTCTTTTGAGAGAGACTCCTTCTCTAGAAAGGATCCATTCTAAGCAACAAATAACTTGCCTTAGGATCTGTGATAGAGGGTGTACCCAACAGTTTCCTCTGGGTATCCTATGAAGACACATTTCTCTGATTTGGGTTTGAGCTTATCAGGTTGAAACTTTTTCACATAAGCACCGCAGCCCCAAACTTTAAGAAACGACAGCTTAGGTTTCTTGCCAAACCACAGTTCATATGGTGTCGTCTCAACGGATTTAGATGGTGCCCTATTGAACGTGAATGCAGCTGTCTCTAATGCATAACCCCCAAACGATAGTGATAAATCAGTAAGAGACATCATAGATCGCACCATATTTAATAATGTACGGTTATGACGTTCGGACACACCATTACGCTGTGGTGTTCCAGGTGGCGTGAGTTGCGAATCCACATTGTTTCAAATGAAGATCAAACTCGTAATTCAAATATTCGTCTCTGCGATCAGATCGTAGAAACTTTATTTTCTTGTTACGATGATTTTCCACTTCACTCTGAAATTCTTTGAACTTTTCAAATGTTTCAGACTTATGTTTCATCAAGTAGATATACCCATATCTTCTCACATCATCTGTGAAGGTCAGAAAATAACGATACCCGCCGTGAGCCTCAACACTCATCAGATCGCATACATCAGTATGTATTATTTCCAATAAGTCAGTTGCTCGCTCCTTTGTTCCGGAGAACGGAGTCTTAGTCATCTTGCCCATGAGGCATGGTTCGCAAGCATCAAGTGATTCCAAAAGTCTATCAGCATGGACTTTCTTCATGCGCTTTACACCAATATGACCTAAACGGCAGTGCCACATATAAGTTGCACTATCATTATTAACTTTGCATCTTTTGGCTTCAATATTATGAATATGTGTATCACTATGATCGAGATTCAATAGTCCATTTATATTGAGTGTATGACCATAGAAGGTTTTATTCATGTAAACAGAAAAACACTTATTCTTTGACTTAAATGAATAACCATATTGCAATAAACATGATCCAATCATATTCATGCTCAACGCAAACACCAAATAACATTTATTTTAGGTTCAACACTAATCCCAAAGGTAAAGGGAGTGTGCGATGGTGATCTTATCAACCTTGGAATCACTTCCAACACACATCATCACCTCGCCCTTAACTAGTCTATGTTTATTTTGCAACTCCCGCTTCGAGTTACTACTCTAGCAACTGAACCAGTATCAAATACCGAGGGGTTACTATAAACACTAGTAAAGTACACATCAATAACATGTATATCAAATATACCTTTGTTCACTTTGCCATCCTTCTTATCCGCCAAGTATCTAGGGCAGTTCCACTTCCAGTGACCATTTCCTTTGCAGTAGAAGCAATCAGTTTCAGGTTTGGGTCTAGCTTTGGGCTTCTTCATGGGAGTGGCAACTTGCTTGCCATTCTTCTTGAAGTTCCCTTTCTATCCCTTGCCCTTTTACTTGAAACTAGTGGTCTTCTAAACCATCAACACTTGATGCTTTTCTTGATTTCTACCTTCGCTGATTTCAGCATCACGAAGAGCTCGGGAATCGTTTTTGTCATCCCTTGCATATTATAGTTCATCACGAAGTTCAAGTAACTTGGTGATAGTGACTTGAGAACTCTGTCAATCACTATTTTATCTGGAAGATTAACTCCCACTTGATTCAAGTGATTGTAGTACTCAGACAATCTGAGCAACATGCTCACTGGTTGAACTATTCTCCTCCATCTTGTAGGCAAAGTACTTGTCAGAGGTCTCATACCTCTCGACTCGGGCATGAGTCTGAAATACCAATTTCTGCTCTTGGAACATCTTATATGCTCCATGGCATTCAAAAATGTTTTTGAAGTCCGGGTTTTAAGCCGTAAAGCATGGTGCACTAAACTATCAAGTAGTCATCATACCGAGCTTTTGTCAAAACATTCATAACGTCTGCATCTGCTCCTGCAATAGGTCTGTCACCTAGCGGTGCATCAAGGACATAATTCTTCTGTGCAGCAATGAGGAAAATCCTCAGACCATGGACCAAGTCCGCATCATTGCTACTATCATCTTTCAACTTATATTTCTCTAGGAACATATAAAAATAAACGGGGAGCTACATCGCGAGCTATTGATCTACAACATAGATATGCTAATACTACCAGGACTAAGTTCATGATAAATTAAAGTTCAATTAATCATATTACTTAAGAACTCCCACTTAGATAGACATCCCTCTAGCCATCTAATTGATCACGTGATCCAAATCAACTAAACCATGTCCGATCATCACGTGAGATGGAGTAGTTTTCAATGGTGAACATCACTATGTTGATCATATCTACTATATGATACACGCTCGACCTTTCTGTTTCCAGTGTTCCGAGGCCATATCTGCATATGCTAGGCTCGTCAAGTTTAACCTGAGTATTCTGCATGTGCAAAACTGGCTTGCACCCGTTGTATGTGAACGTAGAGCTTATCACACCCGATCATCACGTGGTGTCTCGGCACGACGAACTGTCGCAATGGTGCGTACTCAAGGAGAACACTTATACCTTGAAATTTTAGTGAGGAATCATCTTATAATGCTACTCCCATACTAAGCAAAATAAGATGCATAAAGGATAAACATCACATGCAATCAATATAAGTGATATGATATGGCCATCATCCTCTTGTGCCTTTGATCTCCATCTCCAAAGCACCGTCATGATCACCATCGTCACCGGCTTGACACCTTGATCTCCATCGAAGCATCGTTGTCGTCTCGCCAACTATTGCTTCTACGACTATCGCTACCGCTTAGTGATAAAGTAAAGCAATTACATGGCGATTGCATTTCATACAATAAAGCGACTGAGGGAGTCCTGAATTAAGGGGTCCTCGGGTGTCCGGCCTGCTGGGCTGTGAAGATACAAGGCTGAAGACTCTCAGCCGTGTCCGGATGGGACTCTCCTTGGCGTGGAAGGCAAGCTTGGCGCCCGGATATGAAGTTTCCTCTCTTTGTCACCGAATTTGTGTAACCCTAGTCCCCTCCGGTGTCTATATAAACCGGAGGGCTTAGTCCGTAGAGCCAATCATAGTTATACGGGCTAGACTTTTTGGGTTTTAGCCATTACGATCTTGTGGTAGGTCCACTCTTGTAATACTCATATTCATCAAGATCAATCAAGCAGGAAGTAGGGTATTACCTCCGTAGAGAGGGCCTGAACCTGGGTAAACATCGTGTCCCCTGTCTCCTGTTACCATCAACCTTAGACGCATAGTTCAGGACCCCCTACCCGAGATCCGCCGGTTTTGACACCGACATTGGTGCTTTAATTGAGAGTTCTGCTGTGACGTCGAAGACATGATTGATGGTTCGCCTTGTTATCAAGGACAGTATCACCTCCGGAGGTACCCTGACCTCAGGCCAAACCCTCCGGCTGGGCGGCTTTACCATGACCACCCCTACGGCCGTTAAGCCAACGATGACTTCTCGGGTCATCGAAAACCACCTCCGCGTTAACTCCGAATACTCTAAGCAGATGGATCCGGCTGAGTTATCTTCTCTAAACGAGCTACTAGATCGCATCGCCTCCCTGGGGGTCGCTACAAACTACGATCGGATTGGGCTTAAACCCGACCAGAGAGAAGTTAAATCTCCGCCGATCACCCACCAGGTAGCGGTAGTTGAGGAGCAAGACGACAAATCTTCCTCTATACTAAGGATGAACTATGTTCGGATTTCCGAGTTTGAAGAGCTGGACATCTGCCTTCGAAAAGACATAGCCTGCCCCCCAAACCTAGAATCGGACGACGGGCCTGAAAAATCAGTTAATATCCCGGAGCCCGAGCTATTAAGTTCGAAAGTTCTTCAAACTCCGGATTCCAAATTGGGCCAGGGTTCGGATTTAAAGCCACCCACCCACCCAGATAGACGCGATCTCACGTACATATGGCAGGAGTCTCAAGAAACAGTCCATCACTTTTGGGCCAGATTCCTCCTTGGCAAAGACAAGATTAAAGATTGCCGCGACGAAGACGCGATCTCAGCATTCTGCAATAATTGCACGGACATAGGACTCCTCAACGCCATCAATCGCTGTCGCGTATTACACTTCGCTGACTTGGAAACCATCGTACAGAAGTACTGCACAATGGAAAGCGCCTGGAAAACTCAGGCGGCTCTCTGGGAACCACCGGTTTCCACTCAACCCTTCGTCCGAGCAAAAAGGATGCACACTCACGGTGCACCAGAACCAATAGTAAAGAAATCTAAGCACATCACAGGGCGTGGAACCGTCCTGGAGGGATGGCTCGATAGGCCATGCAAAATACATACAACACCGGACACCATACCAACCCACAGCCTTAGAGCATGTTGGATACTCCGGCAAGTGGCCAAGAGCGGCGAGGATATCCTCACCAAAAATACACAAATGCAACACCCCCCGGAAGATGACGACCCCAGCGTATTGACAGTCTTCGAGACTTTTGCTTCAAACAATCGGTGAAAAAGGGCTTTCCGCGACCTCGCCGAAGTCTGCCAAGTCGCAGCAATAAACCCTTGGAATGACACGGCCATAACTTTCAATGCTAGTGACGAGCCAAAATTCAGGACAGTCCGGGCACCAGCCGCCTTGGTGCTCAATCCAATTGTGGATGGGTTTTGGCTCACCAAAGTGCTCATGGACGGTGGCAGTGGATTAAACCTCATCTATGAGGATACGCTCAATAAAATGGAAATTGACAGGAGCCGCGTCGAGCAAAGTAGCACGACCTTCCGGGGAATCATTCCCAGTCAGGAGGCGCGATGCGCGGCAAAAATCACGCTCGACGTGGTATTCGGCACACTGGAGAATTATCGGTCCGAAGAGATAACCTTTCAAGTGGCTCCTTTCAATAGCGGATATCATGCCATATTGGGGCGATATGCACTTACACGCTTCCAAGCTATACCTCATTACGGGTACATGAAGCTTAAGATGCCCGGGCCCAACGGTATCATTACTCTCGCCAGTGATCCGGACATAGCACTCCGCGCCGAAAACAAAAACTGCATCCCTAGCCCTCGAGGCATTGTCTGAAATACTCACGGCCGAAGAGCTAACCGCGCTGCTCTCTACTGTGGATAGGGATGATGTAATCCTGGACAAACGGCCCAAATCCACCTCCTTTAAACCAGCAGATGAAATAGTCAAATTTCAAGTACACCCGATGGACCCCAAGAAGACAACATCCATCAGGGCACAACTCGACCCCACGGTCAACGCCGCGCTACGAGAGTTCCTTCGCAAGGGCTGGGACATATTCGCCTGGCACCCTTCTGATATGCCAGGAATCCCACGCAGATTGGCCGAACACAGCCTCAATATATTAAAGGGACATAAACCGGTCAAGTAAACACTCCGATGTTTTTCTGAACCCAAATGACAAGCTATGGGAGAGGAGCTAGTCAAGTTACTCGAGGCCGGATTCATCAGAGAAATAAAACACCCAGACTGGCTAGCAAACCTGGTGATGGTACCAAAGAACGATAAATCCTGGTGCCTATGCGTCGATTTCAAAGACCTCAAAAAGGCCTGCCCTAAGGATCCCTTCCCCCTCCCTCGCATCGATCAGATTATTGATGCAACTGCAGGACACGACACACTGTGTTTCCTCGACACATATTCCGGATACCATCAAATCAAGATGAAGGAGTCCGATCAAGCCGCAACGGCATTCTTTACCCCATATGGGCCTTTCTGCTTCAACACTATGCCTTTCGGGCTTAAAAATGCTGGCGCCACCTACCAACGCATGATCCAAACATGCCTGGAAAAACAGATCGGCAAGACGGTTGAAGCATATGTGGATGACGTTGTTATCAAAACCAGGCACGTCGAGTCATTGATAGACGATGTACGTCTCACATTCGATAACCTCCGTACATATGACATCAAGCTCAATCCGGAAAAGTGTGTTTTCGGCGTCCCTTCTAGAAAACTGCTGGGCTTCATCATTTCCAATAGAGGAATTGAGGCAAATCCAGCCAAAATCCGAGCTTTGTCACAATTGGCTATGCCAACTGACCTCAAATAGGTCCAAAAACTCGCGGGATGTGTGGCAGCTTTAAGCCGCTTTATCTCCAGATTGGGAGAAAAAGCATTGCCACTTTATCGCCTTCTCCGACGCACCGACCACTTCGAGTGGACGGATGCGGCAACGGCCGGACTGGAGGAAATAAAGGCCCTTTTAGCAAGCAACCCAATCCTGGCCGCACCGAACGTCGGCGAACCCATGCTATTATACATATCGGCAACTCACCAGGTGGTGAGCGCCATGCTCGTCGTTGAGCGAGAGCAGGACAGACACAAGTTCCCGCTCCAGAAACCGGTATACTACATATCCACTGTCCTTACACCATGCAAATCCTGATACCCTCATTACCAAAAGATAGCATACACGGTCTTCATGGCGTCCCGGAAGCTGCGACACTATTTTCAAGAGTGGTCAATTAGGGTGGCTTTTTCTGAGGTACCACTCAACGACATAATAAACAACCGCGATGCCACAGGCCGGATTGCTAAGTGGGCATTGAGCTCCTTCCATTTGACATAACATACAAACCGCGCCGAGCGATTAAATCCCAAGTACTGGCTGACTTCGTCGCCGAATGGACAGAGGCCAAACTCCCTAAAGAGTATGGCACATATTCCAACTGGGTTATGTACTTCGATGGTTCCAAAATGTTGGCGGGGTTAGGGGCGGGCGTGGTCTTAACGTCCCCCAATGAGACGTAGTTCAGTACGTACTCCAAATATTATACACAGACTCCAACAATGCAGCCGAATATGAGGCCTTATTGCATGCTCTTTGGATGGCTGTCTCCATGGGCATACAATGCCTAGAGGTGCGCGGGGACTCAAACCTCGCAATATCCCAAATAAATGGAGATTTCGATGCCAAAGACATGAAAATGGTGGCTTACCGTAACGCCATTCTCAAAACGTTGGCTCGGTTCGAGGGGCTCGAGTTTCATCATGTGGCTCGAGAAAGTAATCAAGCGGCGGACGTCCTTGCTCGCATCGGAGCCATGTGTGACCCCGTCCCACCTAATATATTTCTGGAAAGGCTTTTTAAGCCGTTTGTGGTGTGGCAAGGGGAGAGCGGCAACACCAGTCTGGATCCGACTATAACCCCAGATTCCGAACACACAGATATCATCGGAGGCTTAGCCACCAAAATAACATTGTCTGCCCATCTCATCATGGCAGTCATTGCCCAATGGACCGAACCCTTCTTGGCCTACCTTAATAGGCGAGAACTCCCTGAGGATCAGAATGAGGCTTGCTGCATTGTCCGGCGCTCGAAAGCCTACAAGGTCCATGATGGAGAACTCTACAAGAAAAGCGCTATCGGAGTACTTCAAAGATGCATCTCCGAAGAAGAGGGGCGCCAGCTCTTGGCTGAAATTCATGCCGGTCTCGGCGGTCACCACGCCGCGGCTCGGGCCCTTGTAAGCAAGGCCTTCCGTACAGGTTTCTATTGGCCGACGGCCCAAGCAGATGCACAGGACCTTGTCCAACGTTTCATCGGATGCTAGCTTTTCGCCAACCAAAGCCATATGCCACCCACTGCTCTACAAACAAGCCCCATCACTTGGCCTTTCGCGGTCTGGGGGCTCGATATGGTCGGACCCCTTAAAGGAGGAAGCCATAAGAAAAAGTATCTGCTGGTCATGGTGGATAAATTCACTAAGTGGATAGGGGCCAAACCAGTTAAAACGGCCGAAGTCAGGCCAGTGATAGAATTCATATCCGGTGTTGTGCACCGTTATGGTGTTCCACACAGCATCATCACCGATAACGACTCCAACTTCAGAGCCAATGAGGTGAAAACCTGGTGTGCCAATCTGGGCATTAAGCTCGATTACACCTCTGTCTATCACCCACAAACAAACGATCAAGTCGAACGGGCCAATGGTCTTATTATGAGCGGCATCAAACCCAGACTAGTGAGGTCTTTGAAAGAATCAGACAAGCACTGGGTTGAGGAGCTTGACTTCATACTCTGGGGGCTGCGGACCACACCCAACCGCACTACTGGATATACACCTTTCTTCATGGTGTACGGCGCGGAGGCTGTGTTACCTTGCGACATTATTCATGACTCGCCTCAAGTGCACATGTATGAAGAGAGTGAGGCCGAGCTTGATCGGCAGGACAGCCTAGATGCCTTGGAGGAGGAACGCGATGTCACAAAAGCGCGTTCCGCTTTCTATCAACAACAGACCTGCAGATATCAAAGCAGAGAAGTACGGGCCAAGACTTATAATGTTGGTGAACTCGTTCTACGCTTGCCGGAGAAGAAAAAGGACAAACTCAAGCCCAAGTGGGAGGGTCCCTTCATCATTGACGAAGTTCTCACTGGAGGAGCGTACCACCTGCGTGATGCATCAGACAATTGCCTAGAGTCGAACCCTTGGAACGCGGCCAGACTCCCAAGATTCTATGCCTAGCGCCAAACTCTTTGTTCGTTTCCTTCTCCCTATTGTTTCCATTACTTTTTCCTCTCTTTTCGCTTTTTCCCTTTTAGCCTTAAAAGCTTTTCGTATGGCTAAACCGTGCACCTATGACATACACATCCTCAAATATGTACGTCCATTATACCCGGGGGCTTCTTGGACAGAAGCTCATTATTGTTATTTTCTGAGCATCAAGCTCATCACATATGTGTGTTTTCCCCATATGTACCTTTTCTTCGCCATTATATGCATCGATATGACTTAAGTTTTGGCCAAGTTGGGTTGCCTGGCTCCTGTGCTTATGCCCTACGTTCCCGTTAGTTCGGCTAGGGCATAAAGGGAACACCTCTGCGATTGTTACTGCCGGGTCATCCGGATGTGTACCTCAGACTGGGTGAAGCCTAAAGCTAGCGCTCTTAAGGGAATATTCGGTCGGAGGACTAAAGATGTTCTTTCATTCACCCAAATGTGAACCCCCAGATGCTACGTATACTGCGATTTTTTCAATTACAGTTTGGACATGCACATTAACACATGTACGCCCAAGGAAAGGAACCCTTAACGGAACTATTCTCTCTGGACGATGTTTCTTACAATCACAATGTAATATAACATAGCTAGCCAGATACAACTTGTCTGTTCAAGCAACTGTGACCCCTACGCCTAGTTTCCACGCATACCCCGGCCTATTTTTGCCGCTCAGGTATTCGGAAACACTCCGCACCTTCGGGTCCAGAGGTTGAAGCGAAATGGTCTGCCATGACAATTGTTTTACAATCCGAATAGGGACAAATATGTCAAGGAAAGTACATAGTCACTTGGACTCAAAAATTTCCTCCTCTATATCGTCTACCAGGTTGTCTAACTTACAATCCTGTTGGGAATATTTCGCGGCTACCTGGTCATATACCAAATTAACGGGAATTTCTTTTCCATCTGACCCTAGAGGTCCGACCCGGGCCATATGATTCGGATCAAGCTTGGTATACCGTGTTTTCACCATGGCCCAGGCTTCTCGTGCACCTTCCCGGCAAGCCGATATCTTCCATAATCGGAAGCACCACCATGCTCCCTTGAATAGCTGTATAAGCTCCTCCATCCTTCCTGGAGGGGAGGCGGATGGCCATAAGGCCTTGGCAACACTTCGCATCGCCTGCGGAGCTTGTTTGTGCATTTGCGACAGCTCTTGTAGAAAATCGCCAGAGAATCCGGACATCTCCTCTTCAGGACGGCCAGTCAGCATACCTACGGACATAACTCTGTCAGTCCCTTTTATCTCCGAATTACACGGAGGTAAGTTTGACCACATACTAAATATGCCGCCACGCAGCCTCTTATTTTTCTTCATGGAGTCAGCCAGCTAGGCCCGTACATCTTTCAGTTCTTCGTGCAGTTGGGTGTTGGAATCCTGCAGCTTGTTTTTTCCATCCCTGACTCGTGTCAGCACACGTTCGCCTGTGGCCAGTAGTCTTTTGGCTTCTTGTTCTCCCGCTTGAGCGGCTTTCAGTTGCTCCTTCAGTTGATCTGACGATCCCGCCATAAGATGAGCAACAGTGTTAGCATTGCTGGTATATAATTATGTTTTCTCGATGGAGGGGAACATTACCAGGTGACGCCTTCTTGGATTTCTCCAGTTCGGCGGTTGCAGCAGTTAGCTGGGTCCGACACTTTTCTAGTTCCTGAGTCAACAGGTTGTTCTTCTCCGTAAGCACCTGGTTGTACAACGATCCTTAAATTAGTCGTATCAACTGCTTCAAGTCTTGGGGGCTACTGGTATATAATTATCAGATTTGTATAATATAAACTTACCCGCATATCTTTCAAATGCTGGTCTGCGGCTCTAGTAAGCCCGTCTCGAGCAGCTCGGATGTATGCATCCGCCGAGCTAAAGGCATTGAATGCCTCTTTTGTAAAACCGGGGTCGCGAAGAACGACCCTCTGACGCCGATGACCCATGGCGCTCTCCACTTTCGAGTTTGCGACGGATACATCATCCGAATCCTCGGCCAAAGGACAATCCGGCATCACTCCCGTATCTGCCCTTGTCTTCACGGCAGGGTCTGGAACCTGACAATTGGGAGCATGACCGACAGCACCCCCGGATATAGTCCGACGAACGCTTTTCCTGGTAAGGCACAAACGGAAAATGTCACAGTTGGATGTGACTGCCAAGGGGCATATTTACGAAGCCATACCTCTTTGATGAAGGCTCGGCCGGGCCTTCATTTGCCTTCCTCTTCAAAGGCTTGCCCGGCGTGGGTGTCTCTCTCTCTGGAGTGACTTCTGGTGTATTATGGCGCGCCGAACGCCTCCCCTTTAGAGCACGAGACAGTGCGGTGGGTGAGGCAGAACGAGGAGGCTCTTTTGGAGGAGATGTCTCCTGATTACTTATGAGTGAGGCAGGGAGAAGACCGGGATAGTCAGCGGTGATGGCCACTTCCATGCCGTCATTGCTCGCCTGGTAGAACACCCCATCCTCGAGCACCACGAATATGTCCGGATCCTCTTCGAAACCGGGATCAAGGTCCCGGTTGTGATCCTCTGGCTGTGGGGCAGGGCTGTGTAGCCCCTCGGTGATCTTTTGCCATTCTGTTACAAATGGACGGATTAATGTTCATTAAAATTGACTCAGGGAGTAGAATGAGTGGAGCAGCGGGGTTGGAACTCACCCAGCTAGGAGGATTGTACATGGAGAATCCATCTCTGCGCTTGATATGACCAAATTCCTCTTCCTCCCCTTTGAACAGCTCGGCCAATGTTTTTGCCAAAGCGGCGGGGGTGTCCGGACCCTTCCGTCCGCAGCGGGAGGCGTCATCTTCTCCATTATAGTGCCACATGGGAAGCCCTCTGTATTGGAGCGGCTGCACCCCTCGCACTATGGAAAGTCGCCATTACCTCGACTATCGATAATCCGGACTGGGCAAGCGTCTTTATCTTGCTCATCAGTTGACGGACTTCCACACTATCTTCCTCCTCGAAGCTCCGAGGGCGCCAGCTGTGGCGTTTCTTCAACGGAGCACTTGTAAATTCGGGAAGACCCATTCGAACTGGGTCAGGAAGGGCGACGTCCTTGATATAGAACCATTCAGAAGGCCACTCTTCGGATGCCTTCTTCGGTGTGCCGAACAGGTATCCGGTCTTGGCAATACGTCATACCTCGGCTCCGCCCACTTCGAAAGTTGATCCATCTTGGTTGAGAGGGACGAGGCAGAATAGCTTCCTCCACAATTCAAAATGGGCCTCACAACCCAGGAATAGCTCGCAAAGAGCGACGTAACCCACGATGTGCAGGATGGAGGCAGGAGTGAAGTTGTGTAGTTGAAGGCCATAATACTCCAGAAGCCCTCGGAGGAATGGATGGATTGGAAATCCGACGCCTCTTAGCAAGTAGGGGACAAAGCACACTCGTTCCCCCCTGGATGGATTGGGGAAATTCTCAGCCTGAGCCCCGCCATTGAAGGAAGTCAATCCTGCTCGAACGGGGACTAGATCCGCGGGGGGGGGGGGGGGGGGGGGGGGAACCCCTGTGTTTGCAGCTTCACCAGCTGACCATGGGATACAGAACATCTCTCCCAATCACCTTTTTCTGGGTCGTGGGGATGGGAGGAAGAGTTGGGAGCGCTGGCCATGTTGGAGTGGTTTTTTCTAGCAAGCTCTGGGGATTTTTCGCGTGATGTGGAACGGATCTGAGATCCAATCCCTTTAAATAGACGCTTTTCTTACATGGCTGGGGTGTTATATGCAAAAAATACCCTGACCTCTCATATTCGCTCGACACGTGGAAGCTGAAGCTATGGATGCACAGAAGCCGATGGGAACGACATTAAATGGCAGGCCGAATACAGCCCTTTGAAGTCATTGGAGGAGGAACCCGCCTTGCAATGCTGAAGACAATCTACGCGCCGGACACATCGTCATTGAAAGCCTGGTGCGGGGACTACTGAGGGAGTCCTGGATTAAGGGGTCCTCGGGCATCCGGCCTATTGGACATGTGCCGGACTGATGGGCTGTGAAGATACAAGGCCGAAGACTCTCACCCGTGTCCGGATGGGACTCTCCTTGGCGTGGAAGGCAAGCTTGGCACCCACATATGAAGTTTCCTTTCTCTGTAACCAACTTTGTGTTACCCTAGTCCCCTCCGGTGTCTATATAAACCGAAGAGCTTAGTCCATAGAGGCAAGAAACATAATCATAGTCATACGGCCTAGACATTTAGTGTTTTAGCCATTACGATCTCATGGTAGATCCACTCTTGTAATACTCATATTCATCAAGATCAATCAAGAAGGAAGTAGGGTATTACCTCCGTAGAGAGGGCCCGAACCTGGGTAAACATCATGTCCCCCGTCTCCTGTTACCATCGACCTTAGATGCATAGTTCGGGACCCCCTACCGAGATCCGCCGGTTTTGACACCGACAGCGACAACCATATGGCTCTTGCCAGTTGCCGATAACTGTTACAAAACATGATCATCTCATACAATAAAATTTAGCATCATGTCTTGACCATATCACATCACAACATGCCCTGCAAAAACAAGTTAGACGTCCTCTACTTTGTTGTTGCAAGTTTTACGTGGCTGCTACGGGCTGAGTAAGAACCATTCTTACGTACGCATCAATACCACAACGATTTTTCGTCAAGTGTGTTGTTTTAACCTTCAACAAGGACCGGGCGTAGCCACACTCGATTCAACTAAAGTTGGAGAAACTGACACCTGCCAGCCACCTGTGTGCAAAGCACGTCGGTAGAACCAGTCTTGCTTAAGCGTACGCGTAATGTCGGTCCGGGCCGCTTCATCCAACAATACCGCCGAATCAAAGTATGACATACTGGTAAGCAGTATGACTATTATCACCCACAACTCTTTGTGTTCTACTCGTGCATATAACATCTACGCATAGACCTTTCTCTGATACCACTGATGGGGAACACAGTAATTTCAAAAAATTTACCTATGATCATGCAAGATCTATCTATGTGATGCATAGCAATGAGCGGGAGAGTGTGTCCACGTACCCTCGTAGACCGAAAGCGGAAGCGTTTAGTAACGCGGTTGATGTAGTCAAACGTCTTCGCGATCCAACCGATCAAGTACCGAACACACGGCACCTCCGCGATCTGCACACGTTCAGCTCGGTGACATCCCTCGAACTCTTGATCCAGCTGAGGCCGAGGGAGAGTTCCGTCAGCACGACAGCGTGGTGACGGTGTTGATAAAATTACCGACGCAGGGCTGCGCCCAAGCACTACAACGATATGACCGAGGTGGAAATATGTGGAGGGGGCACCACACACAGCTAAGATCAACTTTGATGTGTTCTAGGGTGCCCCCTCTCCACGTATATCAAGGAGGGAGGGGGAGGTCGGCCGGCCCCCATAGGCGCGCCAAGGGGGAAAGAATCCTCCTCCTAGTAGGAGTACGACTCCCCCCTTTCCTAGTCCTACTAGGGGAAGAAGGAAGGAGGGGAAAGAGAAGGAAGGAGGGGGCGCCGCCCCTCCCCTTTGTCCAATTCAGACTAGGCCCATGGGGGGCACGCGGCCAGCCCTTGGCAGCCCCTCTCTCTCCCCCCCTAGGCCCAATAAGGCCCGTTACTTCTCCGGTGGTTCCTATAGCCCTTCCGGCACTCCGATATTTATCCGATGACCACCGGAAATCATCCGGTGTCCGAATAACATTGTCCAATATATCATTCTTTATGTCTCAACCATTTTGAGACTCCTCGTCATGTCTGTGATCACATCCGGGACTCCGAACTACCTTCGATACATCAAAACACATAAACTCATAATACCGATCGTCATCGAACGTTAAGCGTACGGACCCTACGGGTTTGAGAACTATGTAGACATGACCGGGACTCATCTCCGGTCAATAACCAATAGCGGAACCTAGATGCTCAGATTGGCTCCCACATATTCTACGAAGATCTTTATCGGTCAAACCGCATAACAACATACATTGTTCCCTTTGTCATCGGTATGTTACTTGCCCGAGATTCGATCGTCGGTATCTCAATACCTAGTTCAATCTCGTTACTGGCAAGTCTCTTTACTCATTACATAATGCATCATCTCACAACTAACTCATTAGTCACATTGCTTGCAAGGCTTATAGTGATGTGCATTACCGAGAGGGCCCAGAGATACCTCTCTGATACACGGAGTGACAAATCCTAATCTTCATCTATGCCAACCCAACAAACACCTTCGGAGACACCTAAAGAACATCTTTATAATCACCCAGTTACGTTGTGAAGTTTGATAGCACACAAGGTGTTCCTCCGGTATTCGGGAGTTGCATAATCTCATAGTTAGAGGAACATGTATAAGTCATGAAGAAAGCAATAGCAATAAAACTTAACGATCATTATGCTAAGCTAACGGATGGGTCTTGTCCATCACATCATTCTCCTAATGATGTGATCCCGTTCATCAAATGACAACACATGTCTATGGTCAGGAAACTTAACCATTTTTTATTAATGAGCTAGTCTAGTAGAGGCATACTAGGGACACTTTGTTTTGTCTATGTATTCACACATGTATCAACTTTCTGGTTAATACAATTCTAGCATGAATTATAAACATTTATCATGATATAAGGAAATAAATAATAAATTTATTATTGCCTCTAGGGCATATTTCCTTCACCTGCTACTATACATACTGGACCAATTACTAGAGCTCATGCACGCCAATTGAATTACTAGGTACTTTCGTTTCTTGGTAATGATTCTAATGTTCATGAGAATATGGTGCTGCCTAAATTGGATACATTTCTTTTGCTTACAAATGAAGGGCCTAGCTTGGAGAAGGATGAACATTGGAGCAAGAACAAGCATGGAGATGATGGCATGTGCAAAGGAAACAAGAACGGAGTTTCAAGCGATGATTTCAGGACTTTGAAGCCACTGTAATGAGTGCATGAAGTCTTGGACAAAATATACAAGATGCCACTTCACAAATTTCGTCCAGAGGCTATTATAGGTGCTGCGTCACCTTATTATTGGGCCAGTCCCATGTAATTCCGAAATACTTGATTATAGGCTGTTTTTAGAGTCCGTATGTGTGGGGAAACAAGAGTTAGGGTTGGTTTCGGACCCCTCCCTCAAGGGCCACGAAACCCCCCCCCCTCCTCCTCCATATGTACAACCCTTAGGGCGTTTGATAACCCACAAGTATAGGGTATCAATTGTAGCCTCTTTCGATAAGTAAGAGTGTTGAACCCAACGAGGAGCTAAAGGTAGAAGAAATATTCCCTCAAGTTCTATCGACCAACGATACAACTCTACACACACTTAACGTTCGCTTTACCTAGAACAAGTATGAAACTAGAAATACTTTGTAGGTGTTGTTGGATAGATTTGCAAGATAATAAAGAGCGCGTAAATAAAAAGTAGGGGCTGTTTAGATGAAGACACCACTAAGTTAGTTTTAGTAGAGAGCTTTTTGTCACGAAAAAGTTATTTGTCCCTAGGAAATCGATAAGTAGACCGTTAATAAATATTGCAATTTTATATGAGGGAGAGGCATAAGCTAACATACTTTCTCTTCTTGGATCATATGCACTTATGATTGGAACTCTAGCAAGCATCCGCAACTACTAAAGATCATTAAGGTAAAACCCAACCATAGCATTAAGATATCAAGTCCTCTTTATCTCATACGCAACAACCCCCTTACTTGGGTTTATGCTTCTGTCACTCAAGCAACCCACTATAAGCGAATCATGAACATATTGCAACACCCTACCGCGGGAATCCCTCAAGCTTGCGCGACATGGAGTGCACCATAGGATAGCACCAATAATAAAACATGCAACTCAAACCAATCACGATCATCAATTAACCCATAGGACAAAACGGATCTACTCAAACATCATAGGATAGCCATACATCATTGGGAAATAATATATAGCGTTGAGCACCATGTTTAAGCAGAGATTACAGCGGGTAAAAAGGGGGGTTACACCGCTGCGTAGAGGGGGAAGGGTTGGTGATGATGGCGGTGAAGTTGTTGGTGTAGATTGCGGTGATGATGATGGCCCTGGCGGCGTTCCGGCACTACCGGAAGAGAGGGGGAGAGGGCCCCCCGTTATTCTTCTTCTTCCTTGACCTTCTCCCTAGATGGGAGAAGGGTTTCCCCTCTGGTCCTTGGTCTCCATGGCATGGGAGGGGCGAGAGCCCCTCCGAGATTGGACCTGTCTCTCTGTCTCTCTCTGTTTCTGCGTTCCCAGATCTGGCCTTTCACCGTTTCTTATATTTCCGGAGATCCGTAACTCCGATTAGATTGAAATTTGAACACAATTTTTATCCGGAAATTAGCTTTCTTGCGGCAAAAGAAGGGCAACAACCGCCTTGCGGGGTGTCCACGAGGGTCAGGGGCGCGCGCCTGCCTCGTGGCCCCTTCGGGCATCGTCTCGCGTTGATTCCACTTCCCAAAATTCACATATATTCCAAAAAAAATCTCCGTCAGTTTTTATCCCGTTTGGACTCCATTTGATATGGATTCTCTGCGAAACAAAATACATGCAACAAACAGGAACTGGCACTGGGCACTGGATCAATATGTTAGTTCGAGAAAATAGTATAAAAAGTTGCCAAAAGTATATGAAAGTTGTATAATATTGGCATGGAACAATCAAAAATTATAGATACAACGGAGACGTATCAGCATCCCCAAGCTTAATTCCTGCTCGTCCTCGAGTAGGTAAATGATAAAAAATATCATTTTTGATGTGGAATGCTACCTAGCATAATCTTGATCATGTAATCTAATCATGGCATGAATATTAAGACACGAGTGATTCAAAGAAATAGTCTATCATTTGACATTAAGACAATTATACTTCAAGCATACTAATAAAGCAATCATGTCTTTTCAAAATAACATGGCCAAAGAAAGTTATCCCTACAAAATCATGTAGTCTGGCTATGCTCCATCTTCAGCACACAAAATATTCAAATAATGCACAACCCCGATGACAAGCCAAGCAATTGTTTCATACTTTTGACGTTCTCAAACCTTTTCAAATTTCACGCAATACATGAGCGTGAGCCATGGACATAGCATTATAGGTGGAATAGAATATGATGGTGGAGGTTGTGTGGAGAAGACAAAAAGGAGAAAGTCTCACATCGACGCGGCTAATCAACAGGCTATGGAGATGCCCATCAATTGATGTCAATGTGAGGAGTAGGGATTGCCATGCAACGGATGCACTAGAGCTATAAGTGTATGAAAGCTCAAACTGAAACTAAGTGGGTGTGCATCCAACTTGCTTTCTCATGAAGACCTAGGGCATTTGAGGAAGCCCATCGTTGGAATATACAAGCCAAGTTCTATAATAAAAATTCCCACTAGTATATGAAAGTGATAACTCAAGAGACTCTCTATATGAAGAACATGGTGCTACTCTGAAGCACAAGTGTGGTAAAAGGATAGTAACATTGTCCCTTCTCTCTTTTCTCTCTCTTTTTGTTTTTTATTTTTTTATTTTTTTGGTGGGCTTCTTTGGCCTCCTTTTTTTATTTGGGCTTCTTTGGCCTTTTTATTTTGATAACCTCACCTGGGACAATGTTCTAATAATGATGATCATCACACTTTTATTTACTTACAACTCAATACTAGAACAAATATATGACTCTATATGAATGCCTCCGGCGGTGTACCGGGATGTGCAATGATCTAGCATAGCAAAGATATCAAAAACAGACAAGCCATGAAAATATCATGCTAGCTATCTTACGATCATGCAAAGCAATATGACAACGAATGCTCAAGTCATGTATATGATGATGATGGAAGTTGCATGACAATATATCTCGGAATGGCTATGGAAATGCCATGATAGGTAGGTATGGTGGCTGTTTTGAGGAAGATATAAGGAGGCTTATGTGTCACAGAGCGTATCATATCACGGGGTTTGGATGCACCGGCAAAGTTTGCACCAAATCTTGAGGTGAGAAAGGGCAATGCACAGTACTGAAGAGGCTAGCAATGATGGAATGGTGAGAGTGCGTATAATCCATGGACTCAACATTAGTCATAAAGAACTCACATACTTATTGCAAAAGTCTATTAGCTATCAAAACAAAGTACTACGTGCATGCTCCTAGGGGGATAGATTGGTAGGAAAAGACCATCGCTCGTCCCCGACCGCCATTCATAAGGAAGACAATCGATAAATAAATCATGCTCCGACTTCGTTACATAACGATTCACCATATGTGCATGCTACGGGAATCACAAACTTCAACACAAGTATTTCTATAATCCACAACTACCCACTAGCATGACTCTAATATCACCATATTTATATCGCAAAACTATTGCAAGGAATCAAACATATCATATTCAGTGATCTACAAGTTTTATGTAGGATTTTATGACTAACCATGTGAATGACCAGTTCCTGTCATCTCTCTATACAGATATAAGTGAAGCAAGAGAGTTTAATTCTTTCTACAAAATATATGCCCACGCTCTAACAAATATAAGTGAAGCAAAAGAGCATTCTACAAATGGCAGTTTTCTATGTGAAGAGAAACAGGAAATCCAAACTTCAAATGATATAAGTGAAGCACATGAAGCATTCTATAAAGCCATACTCAAAAGATATAAGTGAAGTGCAATGAGCATTCTATAAATCAACCAAGTACTATCTCATACCAGCATGGTGCATAAAAGAAAAGTGAAAACTAAATGCAAAAGATGCTCCAAGATTTGCACATATCGCATGGACAAAACGAATCCGAAAACATACCGATACTTGTTGAAGAAAGATGGGATGCCTTCCGGGGCATCCCCAAGCTTAGACGCTTGAGTCTCCTTGAATATTTAATTGGGGTTCCTTGGGCATCCCCAAGATTGAGCTCTTGCCTCTCCTCCTTCTCCTCACATCGAGACTTCCTCGATCTTCGAACACTTCATCCACACAAAACTCAACAGAAAGCTCGGTAAGATCCGTTAGTATAATAAAGAAAATCACTACTCTAGGTACTGTTGCAAACCAATTCATATTTTGTTTTTGCATTGTAGCTACTGTAATATAACTTTTACATGGCTTAATCCACTGATAGAAGTTGATAGTTTCATCAAAACAAGCAAACTATGCATCAAAAACAGGATTTGTGTGAAACAGGACAGTCTGTAGTAATCTGAACATTCACCAGACTTCTGGTACTCCAAAAATTCTGAAATAATTAGGAAAAATTAACAATTTGTATAGAAAGACAGTGAAAAAAGTTTCAGAACCGTTTGACATTCCAGTAAAAAATGTAAAATCACGCACTACAGCCAAAGTTTCTGTCTTGCACCGCACAAACCAACAAGCAATCTAAACATCCTAAAGGCAAACCTTGGCACATTATTTTTATAATACAATGGAATTGTACAAGGGGATAATTATTTTTGTTGAAAAGTTTTTGTAATCAAGATTCACAAAGTTTCCGTGAGCATGAACAAAGTTCAAGGAGCTCCCCCACTTCAACAATGCTTGTCTCTCTCACTTTCACTTTCCTTTTTGAAAAGTTCTGGTTTCCCCTCTTTATTTTTTTTGTTTTTAAACTATATAAAAGTACTCAACAGAAATAAATGACTCTCTAAAACTTCCGGGTTGTCTCCCTGGCAGCGCTTTCTTTAAAGCCATTAAGCTAGGCATATAGTGCTCAAGTAGTGAATCCACCCGGATCCCAAGGTATATCAAAGCCAATTTTAATTAACAATGATTTGTGATTTAGTAGTGAGCACAAGGTAACATATATCATGCAACAACAAAGTCTAACTCTCTTCCTATGCATCGGCATGTCATAAAAGAACAATTCATGCACACATAGTAAAGGCCAATGCATAGTATAAACAGTTTCTTGCAATTTTATCATATTGGAAACATGGAGAGGCGGAGATGTAGTTCCTCTCTCATAATAATTGCAAGTAGGAGCAGCAAGCACATGCATATTATATCTATCAAAGTCATCATGTGTAGTAGTGAAACGCAACCCATCAATATAATCCTTAATAAGGGCAAACTTCTTCGATATAGTGTAGTCGGGAGAATTCAAAAAGATAATAGGACTATCATGCGTGGGTGAAATAGCAACAATTTCATGTTTAACATAAGGAACTATAGCAAGTTCATCTCCATAAGCATAATTCATATTGGCATCTTGGCCACAAGCATAGAAAGCATCATCGAAAAGGGATATTTCAAAAGAATCAACTGGATCATAACAATCATCATAGCAATCATCCTTCGGTAAGCACGAAGGGAAATTAAACAATGTATGAGTTGAAGAGTTACTCTCATTAGAATGTCAGCACGGGTAGCTAATCTGCTCTTCCTCCTTTTGTTCTTCGCTCTCCTCATCATCTTTTTCATCCAATGAGCTCATAGTTTCATCAATTTCTTCTTCCATAGACTCCTACAAAATATTAGTCTCTTCTCGGACTGCGGAGACTTTCTCAATAAATTCATCAATATCATAATTGTATTTATAATTCTCATAGCAATATTTAAGGATAGCTAAATTTTCAGGTCTATAATCTAAATCATCAAAATCTTCAAACTCTTTAAACAAAGATTCAATTTCATAAGCACCCATAAAAGCAACGAATTCTTCTATTTGTTCCACATCATAATAATCATATATACCATTAGCATAAGAAGCCAAGGTTTCATCATCATTAAATTCACATGAAAAGGGAAGGTGTGGAGCCTTCATCCTAGAGCAACAAGTATAATCATATCTCAAGCATAGTTGCCGAGCATACCAATGCAACATATAAATTTGATCCCATAATAGTTTCCCTTTTTGAGTCAAGCGATAATCCCTAAAGTATTCACGTTGATCCAACGTTACTCCCATTATAAGGTTGAATGGGGTTTTCTCAGGATTATCAAAGTAGTACATAATTTCTTTCACATAATGAGCATCGAGGGTTTTAGGAGGTTCCCCATCTCCATCAGTAGCAAGTAAACCTATTTTTTTGGTATTTCGTGTTCCATATCCATAACAAAAGATAGAGAACAACTTAGAACAGCATATAAAAACTACTTACTGATAAAGCAAACAAGCACACACGAGAATATTCACCCCACGCTATGACTCCAAGGCAACGGCGCCAGAAAAAGGTCTTGATAACCCACAAGTATAGGGGATAAATTGTAGCCTCTTTCGATTAGTAAGAGTGTCGAACCCAACGAGGAGCTAAAGGTAGAACAAATATTCCCTCAAGTTCTATCGACCACCGATACAACTCTACACACGCTTAAAGTTTGCTTTACCTAGAACAGGTATGAAACTAGAAATACTTTGTAGGTGTTGTTGGACAGATTTGCAAGATAATAAAGAGCGCGTAAATAAAAAGTAAGGGCCGTTTAGATGAAGACACAACTAAGTTAGTTTCAGTAGAGAGCTTTTTGTCACGAAAAAGTTATTTGTCCCTAGGCAATCGATAACTAGACCGGTAATCATTATTACAATTTTATATGAGGGAGAGGCATAAGCTAACATACTTTCTCTTCTTGGATCATATGCACTTATGATTGGAGCTCTAGCAAGCATCCGCAACTACTAAAGATCATTAAGGTAAAACCCAACCATGGCATTAACATATCAAGTCCTCTTTATCCCATACGCAACAACCCCCTTACTCGGGTTTATGCTTCTGTCACTCAAGCAACCCACTATAAGCAAATCATGGACGTATTGCAACACTCTACAGCGCGAATCCCTCACGCTTGCGCGACACGGAGAGCACCATTGGACAGCACCAATAATAAAACATGCAACTCAAACCAATCACGATCATCAATTAACCCATAGGAAAAAACGGATCTACTCAAACATCATAGGATAGCCATACATCATTGGGAAATAATATATAGCGTTGAGCACCATGTTTAAGTAGAGATTACAGCGGGTAAAAAGGGGGGTTACACCGCTGCATAGAGGGGGGAAGAGTTGGTGATGATGGCGGTGAAGTTGTTGGTGTAGATTGCGGTGATGATGATGGCCCCGGCGGCGTTCCAGCGCTACCGGACGAGATGGGGAGAGGGCCCCCCCTTCTTCTTCTTCCTTGACCTTCTCCCTAGATGGGAGAAGGGTTTCCCCTCCAGTCCTTGGTCTCCATGGCACGGGAGGGGCGAGAGCCCCTCCGAGATTGGATCTGTCTCTCTCTGTTTCTGCGTTCCCAGATCTGGCCTTTCACTGTTTCTTATATTCCCGGAGATCCGTAACTCCGATTGGATTGAAATTTGAACAAGATTTTTATCAGGATATTAGCTTTCTTGCAGCGAAAGAAGGGCAGCAACCGCCTTACAGGGAGTCCACGAGGGTCAGGGGTGCGCCTGCCCCACCTGGGGCGCGCCCCCTGCCTCGTGGCCCCCTCAGGCATCGTCTCATGTTGATTCCACTTCCCAAAATTCACATATATTCCAAAAAGATCTCCGTCAGTTTTTATCTCGTTTGGACTCCGTCTGATATGGATTTTCCGCGAAACAAAAAACATGCAACAAAAAGGAACTGGCACTGGGCACTGGATCAATATGTTAGTCCTAAAAATAGTATAAAAAGTTGCCAAAAGTATATGAAAGTTGTATAATATTGGCATGGAACAATAAAAAATTATAGATATGACGGAGACGTATCAGCTTCGTTTAGACTTTGGGTTTTGTTTAGATTAAAAGTTCGCCATAGCTGCAACTTCGTGTACTTCGTTTGTGTTCAACGACCAGACCAAGACGCCACAGAACCCCACCTGGATCAATAAAGCTTTCATCTTATATTCACAATATCCAGATTGCAATCTTAGTTTCTTGCTTGTTCTTCGTTTGCTTACAGGAAATAGACCTTCGTGGTCAGGTTGATCATGCTCCGGCGTGTCAATACCCTCTCGGAGTTGGTTTAGCGATTGCTAAGGCATGACATCCTCGCACGTTCATAGTCGGATCGTCAAATTCGACTTCCACCAAAGCAATATGCATCATCTCATCGAAAGACGGGACACCTTTGCCTCTATCATTCAGTCATGTATACCGCAACATCCCAGATGTGTACCCGGCGGCTGTGATTGCCACATTCCACACGAATGTACGGTTGCCAAACACCATCAACGAGCTTTATATATTGGCGGACAAGTGTGCACGGGGTGAAGAAGGGAGAATGCTTCCTGGGGAGGATGCTGGCATTGAAGTTGATTCTGACAATGACGCCGCCACCCCGGGGAAGAAAGGTCGAAGGCGCAATAGAAAGCACAAAGGCAAATCAGTTATGGGTGTAGAAGGATCCAGCGACTCTAGCCCTGCCAAGAAGAACAAGATGGAAAGCACTGGCAAGGAAGCACCTACATGTTTTGATTGTTAGCAGGTTGCTGTGGTAGGAGAGAAGACCGACGAATCTGATGGGCCGTACTGCAAAATTCACCGTACCAAGGGTCACGACCTCCCGAAGTGTCATCAAGTTGAACAGCTAGATGAGGAACAGAGAGCTGAGTATGAGAAGCAGGAAAATAAATATAGCATACTTGGGATAGAAGTCCTTGCATTTTTGCTTAGCAGATTGTGCACAAGTTTCATATCCGCCTATTGTGCAATTGTGCTAGCGGCTCTCTAGTGTTGTGCAACCAGAGCATTTTCGTGGATTCCACATTTTGGCTCATTCCTTGGTTGCACGACCCCATTTATCTATCCGTGTGTGCATTTCCGTGTATCATATCTTGCTATTGGTCTACTTGTTGCATTTGCAAATTTGCGAATCTTTTCCAACATTATTGAGTCTCACTAACAATTGCATCAAATTTTGTGCCACCATCATAAACAAGCTCCACCATAAGCTTTTACTTGTGTAGGTGTGAGAAACCGAAAAGAATTGGTACCAATTGTGCTATTTCCTTGTTACACATTTGAGTGATCATTGATCCATCTTCAACATCGGTCAAGGTACATTATGTATAAGTTCTTCTCTTTCTCCCACTCACATATTTGCTTGGAATGATGGATAGGCCAAGTACTTCTACCAACCCACTCTTCATCGAGCAAGACGACGACATGTCTTCCTATGTCACAAAAAGCCACCTCTTTGGTGCACAACGAGCTTTGCATCAAGAACAACAAGCTTTGGGAGACCGCATTGACAACCTCGCCACCGACTTACGACAATCCGAGCAACGTACAAAAGACTACTTTGACACATCCATGGCATCTCTCAAGGAGGATATTCAAACCATGATGGTCAACCGCTCTTCTACCTTTTCGTCCTACTCAAGACGGAGCCGCTCGAGTCGACACTCCGACGACACTATCTCCGGTTCAAGTACCCCAACATCAAACACTCATCGATGAGCCGCGCGCCAAGACCGTCAAGCAAACCGCAATCCTCTACACGACAACAACTCTCAAGAGCAACTTCGCGCGCAAGAACGACACTGTCAAAACCAAGCTACTTTTGCGCAAGCACAAGAACGGCAACGCCAACGCCAACAAGAAGAGGAAGAGAGAGCGCGACAACACCAAGATGCACAAGATGCCGAGGCACAACGTCAAGAACAACAACGACGTGAAGCTCAAGCACTTGAGGCACAACGTGCCCACCGAGATTCAAGTCGAGCCATAGCCACGCGCAACCAGCAAGCTCGTGAGCAACAAGAAGCGCTTTGCGAGGAAGTTCAAGAAAGAATATATCAAGCTCGCGCGCATCATCAAGTTCCTCAAGTTCCTCCACAAGCTCGACAAGAACCTCAAGTTCACCAAGAACAACAAGATAATGGAAATCCTCCAAGACAACAGCAAGTTGAGGGAGATAATCCTCCTCGTCAAGGACATCATCATCCCCGACCCCAACACAATGAAGAGCAATGCTATGGCAAGCTAAAGTTCACCATGCCCAAGTTTTCCGGAAGCAATGATCCCGAAGAGTACCTTTCATGGGCATTGAAGGTTGACAAAATCTCCTGCTTGCACGACTATGAGGAAGAGAAGAAGATCACGAAGGCATCCCCTGAGTTCCAAGATTACGTCCTCATTTGGTGGGAACAAGTCATTGAGCACCGAGAGGCAAGAGGTGAACCACCGATCACAACTTGGGCGCAAATGAAGGATGTCATGAGAGCACGCTTTGTGCCAACCTACTGCAACCGCGACCTATTCAAGAAACTCCAACTCCTCAAGCAAGGAACCAAGAGCGTTGAAGAGTACTACAAAGAAATGGAGATTTCCATGATACGAGCCAATGTCACGGAAGATGATGAGAAAACTATAGCACGCTTCTTGAATGGACTCAATCATCCTCTGAAGAAGATAGCCGACTTCCAACCATACTCGAACCTCATCAAGCTAGTGCACCAAGCTACCAAAGCGGAACGTCAAGTGCAACATGACTTCAAGTACGCCAAGTACTCTTCCAAGAGCTATAGCTTCTCCAACAACCAAGCTTCAATGACTCCAACATCTTCTACCTCAACGAAGCCTTCTACAAGCAACATCGACAAGTAAAGTTATAAGAAAACTTCGACTCCCTCAAGTCATCCTCCTACTACAAGCAACTTCAAGCTGAGAGCTTCATCATCCTCTACTCCGAGCGATGAGACAATCAAGACAAGTTCCTTCAAATGCTTCACATGCGGCCGCCGAGGCCACAAGTCCTTTGAGTGTACAAACAAGCGCACCATGATCCACAACGACAACGGAACCTATGACTCCATGAGTGAAGAGGAGATGGAAGCCCTTGAGAAAGTGGCCATGCACCAACAAGTGAATGAAGATGAAGATAATCAAGTCTTTTGCGACGAAGATTCGAGCCCCGCTCTTGTTGTCTCCAAGGATGTAACACTTCAACATCAACAAGATGAAAACCAAAGATGCCATAACTTCCACACCTAGGCTGGCATAAATGGAAGGTCCGTGAAGGTCATCATCGATGGAGGGAGTTGTCATAACTTGGCAAGTGAAGAACTATGTTCCAAGCTCCAATTGGTCAAGATGAAGCACCCGCATCCCTACAAAGTTCAATGGCTAAGCGACTCGGGCACTATCCAAGTCGAGGATATGGTAATAATTTCCTTCAAGATCGGAGCATACGAAGACACTTTGGAGTGTGATGTCATTCCTATGTCCGTTTGCCACCTCCTTCTTGGACGACCATGGCAATTTGACCGAGGCGTCATTCACAACGGACGGACAAATCACTATAGCTTCAAGATTAAAGGAAAGGAGTACGTCCTACGACCTATGTCTCCAAGTCAAGTGATCGCCGACAAGCAAGCCACCCATTGTGGAGAGAATAGTGAGAGAGAGAACCACCACAAAGAGAGTGAGCGCCACAAGCCCAAATTGAGTGCCTCCACGATGAGTGACAAGAAAAACTTAATCCTATTTGCCACCAAAAGTGAGATGAGAGAAGTGTATGAGAACCCATCAACTGTCATACACTATGTCCTTTTGTGCAAGGACGAGGCGCCTAAAGCTAACACCTATCAGAATCTACCTTTTGTGTTATCTTCTCTATTGCAGGAATTCCAAGACGTTTTCCCCGATGAGATACCTCCGGGTCTACCTCCACTACGAGGCATCAAACACCGAATCGACCTCATACCCGGAGCACCCCTTCCTAATAAGGCTCCCTACCGCGTTAACCCTGAGGAAACAAAGGAGCTCCAATGGCAAGTACAACAACTCATCGACAACGGCCATGTACGAGAAAGTTTGAGCCCTTGTGCCATCCCGGTAATTCTTGTTCCCAAGAAAGATGGTACATTCCGCATGTGTTCCGATTGTCGTCCTATCAATCTTATTACCGTGCGTTATCGTTACCCCATTCCACGCCTAGATGATATGATAGATGAGCTTAGAGGAGCCACCATTTTCTCTAAAATTGATCTTAAAAGTGGCTACTATCAAATACGCATCCAAGAAGGTGATGGATGGAAAACCACATTTACGACCAAGTTTGGCTTATATGAATGGCTTTTTATGCCAATGGGTTTATCCGAAGCACCCGGTACTTTCATGCGAGTCATGCATTTTGTTCTTCGACCCTATATTGGTGTATTTGTTGTGGTCTATTTTGACGATATTCTAGTGTTTAGCAAATCTCTCAAAGATCATGTCGCCCATCTTAGAACCATGTTGCAAACTCTTGGAAAAGAGCGCCTTTATGCTAATATGGACAAATGCCTTTTTGGTGTTGATAAGCTTATTTTCTTGGGTTTTGTTGTGTCTTCTAAGGGTGTTCATGTTGATGAATCTAATATCAATGCTATTAAAACTTGGCCCCAACCAACCAACTTGCAACAAGTGCATAGCTTCCTTGGTTTAGCCGGTTTCTACCATAGATTTGTTAAGGATTTTAGCACCATTGCGTCTCCTTTACATGCTTTCATTAAGAAGAATGAACCCTCTGTTTGGGGGACCATCTCAAGATAGCGCATTTAATGAGCTTAAGAATTTGCTTACTCATGCTCCCGTGCTTGCATTACCCAACTTTGGCAAATCCTTTGAATTCATTGTGATGCTAGTGGTGCTGGCATAGGAGGTGTGTTAACGCAAGAGAAGCGCCCAATTGCTTCCTTTAGCGAAAAACTTTCCGGAGCGCAACTCAACTACCCCATCTATGAAAAAGAGCTATATGCTTTAGTGCGAGTTTTGCATGAATGGGAACATTATCTTCGCCCTCATGAATTTGTCATCCATACCGACCATGAAACGCTTAAATACCTTAAGGGTGAAACTAAGTTGAACAAGCGTCACGCTAAGTGGAGTGAGTTTATTGAGTCATCTCCTTATGTCATCAAATATATCAAAGGAAAGGAAATTGTTGTGGCGGATGCTCTTTCCCGCATATGCATGCTTGTCACCAAACTTGAATTAAATGTCGTTGGCTTTGAGCACATAAAATACTTGTATGCGCATGATCCTACTTTTGCTATTCCTTATGCCAAGTGTTTGACGAATACATCTTGGGAACACAATTATATCAAAGATGATTATCTCATGAGAGCTAACAAACTATGCATTCCCGAGTCTTCTCTTCGTTTGTTGCTTTTGCAAGAATCTCATGGAGGAGGACTAATGGGACACTTTGGACGCGACAAGACATTTTCTCCGCTCTCGAAGAACTATTTTTGGCACAAGATGTTCCGCGACGTCTCACGCTTCATCAACCGATGCTCTACATGTCGCAAAGCTAAGTCTAAAGCTCAATCTCATGGCCTTTACATGCCACTTCCTATTCTATATCACCCATGGGAAGATATTAGCATGGATTTTGTCCTTGGTTTGCCTAGAACTAGAAATGGAAAGGATTCCATTTTTGTTGTTGTGGACCGAATACCTAAAATGGCACATTTCATACCATGCAACATGATAGACGATGCTTCACATGTTGCAAATCTTTTTTGTAGGAAAATCTTGCGCCTACATGGAGTGCCAAAGACGATTGTCTCGGACCGCGACGTTAAGTTCTTGAGTTACTTTTGGAAGACTTTATGCGCCAAGCTCGGAATCAAGATCTTGTTCTCGTCGGCATATCATCCTCAAACCGACGGCCAAACGGCGGTGACGAACCGACCGCTCTCCACTCTTCTACGCATGTTGATCAAGAAGAACATCAAGGAGTGGGAGGAGTGCCTACCAATCGCTAAGTACGCCTACAACTGCGCAAGACATTTGACTACCGGCAAGTCCCCCTTCGAGGTCGTCTACGGTTTCAACCCATTGTCCCCATTGGACATTCTTCCTCTACTACTACAAGAGCGCCCCAACATGGACGCGAGTGCCCGAGTCAACTACCTCAAGAAGATGCATGAAGATACAAGGCACACCATCGAGCTCCAAGTACAATGACTCGCGGCCAAGCTCAACTCCAACAAGCAACCCATGGTATTCAACATTGGAGATCTTGTGTGGCTACACCTTCGCAAGGACCGCATCCCCAATGAATGCATGTCCAAACTTCTACCATGAGCCGATGTACCCTTCAAGGTGCTTGAACGCTACAACAACAACACCTACAAGATCGACATCCCACGCGACAAGTACTCCGTGAGCGACATCTTCAACGTCAAAGATCTCCCTCCCAGCCATGGTGATGAAGATTTCGATCCGAGGTCGGATCTTTCCAAAGGGATGGGAGATGATGCGGAGCATCCTATGGTCATCCTCATGGACCTACCATCATCTCACCGAGTGCCAAGAGGACCTATGACACGAGCACGGGCTAGAGCTCTCGAGACCGAGTTGACCTCCTTCCTTAGTGATATCACATATGATCCACTCGAGACATGGTTACTACCTAAGTCCGGAATGTTGTGCATGATTAGGTACCAAGAGGACCCTCCCGAAGATGCACGTGAAGACGGACAAGTCCTCAAGTTCACGGATGAAGAGAACCAATGGACATCTGGTCGTAGCTCGGACATCCTTCCGGAAATCCGGCACCCTCTATCCAGAGAGCACCGAGGCCGACCCCGCTAGCCCGGACATCCGGACCCCTAGCCCGGACATCCGGCCCGACGCCCGGACGTCCGGCTGCATCTGTCTGCGCATAGTAAAGGGCCGAGGTCCATGTACCCATTCGCCCTCCTAGACTATATATACTCCTCCTCCTCCCTCTTTCTAGGGTTAGCATTGTGATAGCTCATATGTCAGATAGAGCCTCGCTCATCCATCCGGATCTACTCCACCGAGAGAGACCGTCGCCTCTTCGGAGAAGATCCACCTTGGATTCAAGACCCCTAACAGGAAGACCTCAAGACCTCCTCATGGAGAAGAACTAGTTACCTATGTATCGTCCCTTGTTGGATTCGGATCGTGTATCTCTTTGTCTTTTGAGGATCTAGCATATGTGTGACCGAATCTTGTTGGTTTGAGTGTTTCTCCTGTTTTTCCCTCATGATTTCTCCTCGTGTTCTTCGTGTTGATCGCGGGATCTGCTCCTTTGGTGAAAGATCGGCCCTAGGGTTTCCACCCTACATCACCATGTCTCACATGTAGAAGTTGGTAGTTTGGAGAGGAGGGAGTTCACCTTAGTTTCGATAGCCCTTGCTCGAGCTCTTGTCATAGGTCCATGTGGTGTCGTAGGAGACGGAGGTAGGTCCATGGGGATGACCGTAGGATGCTCCGCATCATCTCCCCCCCCCCCCCACTTGGGGAAGATCCGACCTCGGATCGAAAGCCTCATCACCATTGTAGGGAGAGAGATCCTTGACATTGAATATGTCGCTCACGGTGTACTTGTCACGTGGGATGTCGATCTTGTAGTCGTTGTTGTTGTAGTGTGCTAGCACCTTGAAAGGTCCGTCGGCTCAAGGTAGAAGCTTGGACTTGCGTTCGTTGGGGAAGCGGTCCTTGCGAAGGTGTAGCCACACAAGATCTCCCGTGTTGAATATCATGGGGTTCTTGTTAGTGTTGAACTTGGTCGCGAGGCGTTGTACTTGGCGCTCGATGGTGTGCCTTGTATGTTCGTGCACCATCCTGAAATAGCTTGCTCGGGCGCTCGCGTCCATGTTGATGTGCTCTTGTAGTGCTAGTGGTAGAATGTCCAATGGGGACAATGGGTTGAAGCCGTAGACGACCTCAAAGAGGAACTTGCCTGTATTAGTGTGTCTGGTGCGATTGCAGGCGTACTCGACGATTGGTAAGCACTCTTCCCACTCCTTGATGTTCTTCTTGATCGACACACGTAGGAGAGTAGATAGTGTCTGGTTCGTCACCTTCATTTGGCCGTCGTTTTGTGGGTGGTATGCCGAAGAGAACAAGAGCTTGATTCTGAGCTTGGCGCATAGCGTCTTCCAAAAGTAGCTAAGGAACTTGACATCGCGGTCCGATACGATAGTCTTGGGCACTCCATGTAGACGTAAAATTTCCCTACAAAAGAGATTTGCAACATGTGAAGCATCATCTACCTTATTGCATGGGATAAAATGTGCCATCTTAGAGAAACGGTCCACATCAACAAAGATGAAATCCTTTCCATTTCAAGTTCTAGGCAAACCAAGCACAAAGTCCATACTAATATATTCCCATGGGTGATACGGAATAGGAACTAGCATATAGAGACCATGGGATTGAGCTTTAGACCTAGCTTTGCGACATGTAGAGCATCGGTTGGTGTAGCGAGAGATATCGCGGAACATCTTGGGCGAAAAGTAGTTCTTGGAGAGCTTAGTGAATGTCTTGTCTCGTCCAAAGTGTCCCATAAGTCCTCCTCCATGAGCTTCTTGCAAAAGTAACAAACAAAGAGAAGACTCGGGAATGCATAGTTTGTTAGCTCTCATAAGATAGTCATGTTTGATGTAATATCGTTCCCAAGATATATGCGTCAAACATTTGGCATAGGGAATAGCAAAAGTAGGATCATGCACATACAAGTCTTTTATGTGTTCAACGCCAATGACATTCAATTCAAGTTGGGTGACAAGCATGCATTTGCGGGAAAGAGCATCCGCCACAACATTTTCTTTAACCTTAATGTACTTGATGACATAAGGAAAAGACTCAATAAACTCACTCCATTTGGCATGTCGCTTATTCAATTTAGTTTGACCCTTAAGGTATTTAAGCGTTTCACGATCCGTATGGATAACAAATTCATGAGGACGGAGATAATGTTCCCACACATGCAAAACTCGTACTAAGGCATATAGCTCTTTGTCATAGATGGGATAATTTAGTTGCGCGGATGAAAGTTTTTCACTAAAACAAGCAATTGGGCGCTTCCCTTGCATTAACACACCTTCTATACCATTGCCACGAGCATCGCAATGAACTTCAAAAGTTTTATAAAAATTGGACAAGGAAAGCAAAGGAGGATGTGTAAGCAAGTTCTTAAGCTCATGAAATGCGGTATCTTGGGATGTTCCCCAAATAAATGGTGCATTCTTCTTACTCAAGGCATGCAAAGGAGATGCAATAGTGCTAACGTCCTTAACAAATCGACGATAGAATCCGGCTAAGGCAAGGAAACTACGTGATGTGGTCACCTATTAAAAGTAGGGTCAAGGACCCATCATTCGGGCCCACATGGGGCTCATCACCATCATAGGTATGTCCCTGGACCATGCCAGCATCCGGATGCGTACTCTAGGAGCATCACTCGGTCGGGCCTGTAGCACTCGGACTACCTCATGTCACTCGACGGAGGATCAACAACCCGGACACACAGGGCAAGAAGGCGTCGCGGGAGCTGCAACTGTCGAGGGATCCTAAGTCATCCACTAAATAGAGTTAAAACTACCGTTACCTGTAACTGATGTAGTATAGGCTCATTACACTAGTAAGCCGCACCCCTCTCCATAGCCGAGTGGGTTCAACTCTGTAATCTTATCTATCATATAAAAGCAAGCCTCCCGGCACAAGACGTAGGGATTTTACCTCCACCGAGTGAGGGGCTTAAACTCATTAAACACCATGTGTTACACCTACGCCGTAGCTAGTGATAGAGGCAAAGGTGTCCTGTCTTTCGATGAGATGGTGGCTAACGTTTTCTGTGGGAGTCGACCTTGATGATCCGACTACGAACGTGCAATACATCATGCCTTTGCAATCGCTAAACCAACTTCCGAGGGGTTATTGACCACGCCGGAGCACGATCAACCTAACCACGAGGGGGTCTATTTCCTGCAAGCGAACGAAGAACAAGCAAGAAACTAAGATTGCAATCTGGATATTGCGAATATAAGATGAAAGCTTTATTGATCAAGGTGGGGTTCTATGACGTCTTTGTCTGGTCATTGAACACAAACAAAGTACCCGAAGTTGTAGCTATGGCAAACTTTTAATCTAAAAAAACCCAAAGTCTAAGCGACGCCCTAAGGGGTATATATATGGAGGAAAAGGGGGGAATTTCGTGGCCCTTTGGGGAGGGGTCCGAAACCAACCCTATCTCTTGTTTCCCCACACATACAGACTCTAAAAACAGCCTATACTTTGGTATTTTGAAATTACATGGGCCTGGCCCAATAATAAGGTGACGCAGCACCTATAATAGCCTCTGGACGAAATTTGTGGAGTGGCATCTTGTATATTTCGTCCAAGACCTAATGCACTCATTACGGTGGCTTCAAAGTCCTGAAATCATCACTTCAAACTCCGTTCTTATTTCCCTTGCGCATGCGATCATCTCCATGCTTGTTCTTGCTCCAATGTTCATCCTTCTCCAAGCTAGGCCCTTCATTTGTAAGCAAAACAAATGTATCCAATTTAGGCAGCATCATATTCTCATGAACATTAGAATCATTACCAAGAAACGAAAGTACCTGGTAATTTAATTGGCATGCACGAGCTCTAGTAGTTGGTCCAGTATGTATAGTAGCAGGGGCTGTGAGTGTAACAATGGTATTGATGTCCTCATCATCCTCCCCTTCTTGAAATGAAGTCTTCCTTGACGGAAGCTCATCTTCCTCACCCAAATAAGGCTTCAAATCTGCAATGTTAAAAGTGGGACTAACCCTAAAATCTCCAGGGAGCTCAAGTTTATATGCATTATCATTTATTTTCTCTAACACCTTAAAAGGACCATCAGCATGTGGCATTAGCTTTGATTTGCGCAAATCAAGAAATCTATCCTTACGCAAATGTAACCAAACAAGATCTCAAGTTGCAAACACAACATGTTTTCTACCCTTATATCCAGCAAGTTTATATTTAGCATTCATATGCTCAATGTTTTCCTTAGTTAACTCATGCATTTTTAAAATCAATTCAGCACTTTGTTTTGCATCAAAATTAACCTTCTCTGAAGAAAGGAAGAGGCAACAAATGAATAGGTGCACGAGGTAAGAAACCATATACAATTTCAAAAGGCCACATCTTAGTAGTAGAATGCAATGAACGATTATAAGCAAATTGAATATGAGGCAAGCATTCTTCCCACATTTTCTTATTATTCTTCAAAACAGCCCTAAGCATAGTAGACAATGTTCTATTGACTACTTCAGTTTGTCCATCAGTTTGGGGGTGACAAGTAGTACTAAAAAGCAGTTTAGTCCCCAACTTAGCCCATAAAAATCTCCAAAAGTGGTTAAGAAATTTAGTATCATGATCTGAAACAATAGTATTTGGCACACCATGCAAGCGAATAATTTCACGAAAGAACAAATCAGCAACATTAACAGCATCATCGCTTTTATGACATGGTATAAAGTGTGCCATGTTAGAGAATCTATCCACGACAACAAATATGCTATCCCTCCCCTTCTTTGTTCGAGGTAAACCTAAAACAAAGTCCATAGATATATCCTCCCAGGGAACACTAGCTACAGGCAAAGGCATATATAAACCATGAGGATTGAGTCATGACTTAGCTTTTTGACATGTAGTGCAGCGAGCAACGAAACGCTCAACATCCCATCTCATCTTTGGCCAAAAGAAGTGTGTAGCAAGTACGTCCTCCGTCTTCTTCACGCCAAAGTGTCCCATTAATCCACCTCCATGCGCCTAAAAGACGAACGGAGCTGGCTGGAGTGCATAGCTTGTTAGCACGAAACACAAATCCATCATTAATGACGAACTTGTTCGACGTTCTTCCTTCTTTACAATTGTTACATCTTTAAAATAAGCATCATGCACATATTGATCTTTGATGGTCTCCAAATCAAATATTTTGAAGTCAAGTTGTGAAAGCATAGTATAGCGACGAGACAATGCATCAGCAATAATATTTTCTTTACCCTTCTTGTGTTTAATGACATAAGGGAAAGTCACAATGAATTCAGCTCATTTTGCATGTCTACGATTCAGTTTAGCTTGACTTTTAATATGTTTCAAAGATTCATGATCAGAATGTATAACAAATTCTTTGGACCATAAATAATGTTGCCATGTTTCTAAAGTCCAAACAAGAGCACATAATTCTTCATCATAAGTAGAATAATTCAGACTAGGCCCACTCAATTTTTCAGAAAAGTATGCAACAGGTTTGCCATCTTGTAATAACACACCTCCTAATCCAATTCCACTAGCATCACATTCAAGCTCAAAACTCTTATTAAAATTAGGAAGTTGGAGTAAAGGAGCATGTGTCAACTAATCTTTGAATACTGTGAAGGCTTTTCCTGTGCGGTACCCCAAACCAAAGGCACATCCTTCTTTGTAAGCTCATTGAGAGGTGCAGCAATGGTGCTGAAATCTCTCACAAAACGCCTATAGAATCCGGCGAGGCCAAGAAAACTCCTCACTTGTGTGACCGTTTTGGGCTGTGGCCAACTCTCAATAGCTTCAATCTTGGCTTTATCAACTTCAATTCCCTGTGGAGTAACAACATAGCCTAGAAAAATACTCGGCCGGTGCAAAAGGTGCACTTCCCAAGGTTACCAAACAAACGTGCATCACGTAGATCAATAAAAAGAGCATGTAAATGTTCCAAATGTTCCTCCCAAGATCTGCTATAAATCAGTATATCATCAAAATAGACTACCACAAATCGTCCAATGAAAGCATGTAAAACTTCGTTCATTAATCTCATGAAAGTACTAGGTGCATTAGTTAACCCAAAAGGCATGACTAACCAGTCATATAATCCAAACTTAGTTTTAAATGCTGTTTTCTATTCATTTCCCAATTTCATACGAATTTTATGGTATCCACTATGCAAATCAACTTTGGAGAATATTGTAGAGCCACTCAACTCATCAAGCATGTCATATCGCCTTGGAATAGGATGACGATAATGAATAGTAATATTATTAATGCCTCTACAATCAACACACATACGCGACATACCATCCTTTTTGGCACTAGTATAATAGGAACAACACAAGGACTAAGAGATTCACATATATAACCTTTGTCGAGCAGCTCCTGTACTTGACACATAATCTCCTTCGTCTCCTCTGGATTGGTACGGTACGGCGCACGGTATGGCAGTGAAGCATGGGGAATTAAGTCAATCTAATGCTCAATCCCTCGAATAGGTGGTAATCCCGGTGGCACGTCTTGTGGAAAGACGTCAACGAACTCCTGCAAAATGTTAGTGACAGCAGGAGGCAAAGAGGAAGGTACATCCTCGAAAGAAAATAATGCCTCTTTGCACACAAAATCATAGCAAACAGATTTGCTGAAATTTAGATCATCAATATCAGATTTTGTGGCAAGTAAACATGCACTTTTCAATTTAATTTCAGAAGCAACACTGGATGATTTATTATTAGGCTTCATTTCTTGCTCAAATTATTTTGCCACAATCTAATTTTCACTCTTATTTTTCTCCTGTTTTGCTTTATTAGCTCTATTAATATCATCTTTCAAAATGGAATCATGAGTCATAGGAAGCAGAGTAATATTTTTATCCTTATGAACAAGAGTATACTGATTGTTTCTACCACGGTGTGCAGAATTTTTATCAAATTGCCATGGTCTACCAAGTAATAAGGAACATGCTTGCATAGGTACCACATCACAATCAACATAATTAGCATATGTAGAGATACTAAAATGCACATGAACAGTATGTGTTACCTTAACCTTGTCGCTGTTGTTGAACCATTGGATGTGGTAAGGATGTGGATGTGGTCTTGTGGTGAGAGATAGCTTCTCCACCATCTCCATGCTAGCCAAGTTGTTGCAGCTCCCTCCATCTATGATGTCGCGAACAGAACGTTCCTTCACAACTCCCTTTGTATGGAACAAATTATGCCCCTGATTTTTCTCAGCTTGTGTGACCTGCACACTCAAAATATGTTGAGAAAATAAACATTCATACCTGTCAGCGTCTTCAGGAGCCATGTATTGCGTCTCATGATCAGAATCATCTCTGCCGTGTTCTTCACTTGTAATAAGAGCCAAAGTCTCCTCATCATAGTCACTAGCAGACTCATACCCACCATCCTTAGTAGCAATCATCACACGCTAAGATGGGCATTCTCTCGCATAATGACCTCCACCCTTGCAACAACGACAAATAATATCATGTGTTTGCCCTATTGATGCCATGGATGAAGAAGAGCTCTGTGCGGAACCGGAAGGTGTACTCCCGGTAGATGGTGGTGGTGGTGCCTGTTTTCTTGTATCTCGGTTGGAATTGGCAGCTGAAGTCAGTGGTGCTACAGTAGGACGTGTGGGAGTAGAGGATGCACGCGGTGTCCATGATGAAGGTCGACCTGCAGAAAAGTTTTTGAAGTAATTCACGTTGATAATATGGTGGAACCCAACGAGTATGCATAGCAGTTTTCAAAGCAGCACAAGTAGCTGCAATAGGATATAATCTACAATGTTTAGACCACCAAACACATGCAAAACTAGTGAAAGCACAAACAGCAGAAGGAACACGTCTCTCCTTAGGATATTGTAAATATGTAAAACGTTGTTTAGTTTCTAACTCCCAAGTAAGATATATATCAGGAACATATCTACCCTCAAATTTTGGAATATTCAATTTTAGTTTAGGAAGATGGTCATGATCTCGTACCTCAGGTGGTGGTGCAGCCCTACCGTTGCGATGATATGCATGAGGACGACCTGGTGCTGGTGGTGCTGGTGGTTGCACGTAGTTCTGATTTTGGTCAACCTCATCCTCGTAATGGTCCTCCACCTCTGCAGTAGCAGCAGGAGCTAAAGAAGCATCAACATTAGGTACAGCGGCACCCGAATTTTGACCAGGCTCAAGGGGAATGCGCAGTGCTTGTCCCACTTGATTTGGAAGGCGATGTTGTTGTTGTTGCTGTAGAGGTGCTACAGGTGCAGCGGGCGGTGGTTGAGGAAGACGCGCGAGCAATTCATTAAACTTGTTATCATTTGCTGAAATTTATCATGTAGCTGTTTGTTCATCATGTTCTCACAATCAGTCTCATCGGCTTGTGATCTTGCCATGGTTAGCAGCAATAGAAACACACAAGAATATGATCCTACAGACTACTAGGAAGTGGTGGTGGTGGTGGTGTGTCACAAATCCGTCAAGCGAATCTCAGATTCTTACCAGTTCTTACCCAGCAGCAGGTGGTGATCGGCAACTGTTGTAGTCAAAACTCTCAAAGATTGGACAGAGCGATGGCTAGGTGGTGTCAAATGCAACGATGTAGATGTATGTGGAGCTGGGAAGGTTTATGATATGGTGGCAAAAATGTCAGCAATAATCAATTCGGAGATGCAAAGTTGAATAAACGTTCAACGATGGTACTGTGTCGGTCCTAGGCTAGACCGTGCTAGAGACGCGAGCCTAGAACACTAACAAAATCACGGTGCTGCATGTAAATAAGGGAAAAGCACACTCTGGGATTTTTTCGCTCTTTTTTTGCGAAAAATCAATATAATGTCGAGTGTCTCAAAACTCTTCCTAAGTCAAAATAACAGGATAGGCGCGAATTTTTTTTACTATTTTTTCGGAAATCATGGCAGCGACGATGATAAAGTGCGACAAAAATTCACTATGATGGCGGGTGTCTCAAAACGCTCCCTGGGGCCTAAAAACAGGATAGGAAAAAAATATTTTCTATCGCCGAAATTTTGGCCTAAAAACTGCCCGAGGGATCGCGAAACTTTTTTTTTCAAAACCTACTCAGGCAAGGAAACACAAATCGGAAAATAGATGGCTCTCGAAAACAAACCTAATATGAAAAGAACTCGGATTGGTGGTGGATATATGGTGGTGGTATATGGCAGCGGTGGTCGTATATGGTAGCGGTGGTGGTATATGGATACGGATCGGTGGTGGTATATGACAGCGGTGGTGGTATATGGTAGCGGTGGTGGTATATGGATACGGATCGGTAGTGGTATATGACAGCGGTGGTGGTATATGTTAGCGGTGGTGGTATATGGATGCGGATCGGTGGTGTTATATGGTTGCGGTGGTGGTATAAGCGATGGCGGTAGATGGCTAGGGCGATGATGATGGTGTGGCGGCAGCGTGACAACTGATGACCAGAACTCGAAATTCTAAAAGACTAGACGCTAAGACCAGCAACTCGACACGATGATGCAACCGCAAATTCAACAAAGCAAGATACTGAAAAGACTATGCAAAGGCTCAGACTGGTTCGAATATGATGAGCTAACCCTAAATTTTTTTGGCTTTTTCGTGGACTGTAGGTATGAAGAACAAACTCGATTTAAACTACGAAAAACTGTAAAATCTCACCGAGCAACCTGGAAATATGATACCACTTGATAGAGGCAAAGGTGTCCCGTGTTTCGATGAGATGGTGGCTATCATTTTCTGTGGCAGTCGACCTTGACGATCCGATTACGAACGTGCGAGACGTCGGCCCTTAGCAATCGCTAAACCAACTTCTGAGGGGTTATTGACCACGCCGGAGCACGATCAACCTAACCACGAGGGTCTATTTCCTGCAAGCAAACGAAGAAAAAGCAAGAAACTAAGATTGCAATCTGGATATTGCGAATATAAGATGAAAGCTTTATTGATCAAGGTGGGGTTCTGTGACGTCTTTGTCTGGTCGTTAAACACAAACGAACTACGCGAAGTTGCAGCTATGGCTAACTTTTAATCTAAACAAAACCAAAGTCTAAGCGACGCCCTAAGGGCTGTATATATGGAGGAAGAGGGGGGAATTTCGTGGCCCTTGGGGGAGGTGTCCGAAACCAACCCTATCTCTTGTTTTCCCACACATACGGACTCTAAAAACAACCTATACTTATGTATTTCGAAATTACATGGGCCTGGCCCAATAATAAGGTGATGTAGCACCTATAATAGCCTCTGGACGAAATTTGTGAAGTGGCATCTTGTATATGTCGTCCAAGACTTAATGCACTCATTACGGTGGCTTCAAAGTCCTGAAATCATCACTTGAAACTTCGTTCTTGTTTCCCTTGCGCATGCCATCATCTCCATGCTTGTTCTGGCTCCAATGTTCATCCTTCTCCAAGCTAGGCCCTTCATTTGTAAGCAAAACAAATGTATCCAATTTAGGCAGCATCATATTCTCATGAACATTAGAATCATCGCCAAGAAATGAAAGTACCTGTTAATTTAATTGGCGTGCACGAGCTCTAGTAGTTGGTCCAGTATGTACAGTAGCAGGGGCTGTGGGTGTAACAATGGTATTGATGTCCTCATCAGCTAAACTGTGCCCCTTATTCATACCCCTAGTACACATTGTCAATATCATAACCCCGACAGTTGGCACCCACCGTGGGGCTAGGCGTCTAACAAAACTTGATGGTCTAGGTGGATTTCTTTATCATCATCATGTCAGTCGGCGATGAAATTCGCTTCGGGATGATCTCCTTCATCGCCGACGACTCAGCGTGGCTACGTGAAGCCCCGCTGGATGTACTTCCGAGCTCCTTCTCACGGAGTCCTTCTCCGACAGCCCTCGACTCCGTACCGAGTGGTTGCCCATCCCACCGTTGTACGTCGTCGCAAGCACTTCTGGCGTTCGCGGCTGCCACGTTGGATCAAACACGCTGTCGCCACTCAGGCGATAGCATAACAAGTGGTGGCTATCGAGTTTGACGAGCCTGCCCTCGACCTCTCGAACGGATCACTCGGCGATTTCTCAGAGGAGTCCGAGTCCGAGAGCATCGAGTCGACTACCGAGATCCTTATGGCGGATAACTCCGTGCATCGTGTACCCCCGGACTACCCGGAGCACAAAGAAGATCACGCGGGTGCATCCCACGTCAACACCAACGGTGGTTTCCCGGGGCACGAGCCGTACGTACCTCAAGCTCTCACTCGGGAGGAGCGGGACGAGTTGTGCCGCCGGAATGATCAACTCCTGAACACTCCCACCATCGGAATGACTCCTGAGGCGCTAGTCATGGAGTTGACTCACCTGGCTACTTTGGCCGAGCACGATCACCTCAAGCGGCTTCAGAGGGAGCTGGAGGAACACGAGCGCCGTCAACCTAGTTCTAGTCGGCACAAGTGCCGGCTCTACTCGAGTGATGAGCCTCGTAAGTATCAGCTCCTTAGTAATCCATAAAATCTAGCATCTGCCACTTGGACCGCGGATTCGATTCAGCCCTCCGGCTCTTCGGCTGGAGAAGGGATTCGACAGATCCAAGCGCTTCTTAAAACATCACTATCGCAGAATGCGATGGTTTCCTAGTCCGGAGATCAGATCCATAGCGCATCCATGCGTGCGGAGACCATCTTGTCAGCCCATGGCCCACTCGGCTCGGGCAGGCGCCGAGCCACTTCCTCCTCCAGAGACCGTCATGAAGACCGGAGACGTGATCGAGTCGTGTCGCCCATAACAACGACTACGATCGTGTACTGATGCCTCCACCCTGGGACGTCACGTACGGGCGCCAGCCCTACGAGGATAGGTGAACGCGCGGTGGTGACCGCAGGCCGAGTCCTACTCGTCCGTTGAGGAACGCTCGAGACCCGCTGTTTAATGCGAGATCTGTCCTCGCTCGGAACCTGGTCGACAAAGGCCGGGCCTTGCGGTAAGGCTAGGAGGACGACGTACCGAGTGGATCTATACCATCAGGTCCTGAATACTTCAACCGTTATATACAAGCGGCTGAGATCCCCAAAAACTTCAGTTTGGCCACGGGGATCAGCAAGTTCACCGGTGAATCCAATCCCAAAATTTGGCTGGAAGACTATCGATTGGCCGTCCAGGTTGGCGGCAGCAACGACAACGTGGCCATGAAGCATTTGTCGTTGTTGCTAGAAGGCTCCGCTCGGGCTTGGCTGACAAAGCATCCACCGAGTAGTATCTTTTGCTGCGAGGATCTGGCGAAAATACTTGTCAAGACCTTGGAAGGCACATACAAGAGAACAGGAGGTTTGACCGAGTTACAGGATTGTGTTGAAAAGCAGAATGAAACTCTCCGTGAGTATATCCAGCATTGGACCACTCTGCATAATTGATGAGGAGATCAATACCATTGATAAACCCACAGCCCCTGCTACTATACATACTGGACCAATTATTAGAGCTCGCGCACACCAATTGAATTACCAGGTACTTTCGTTTCTTGGTAAAGATTCTAATGTTCATGAGAATATGATGCAGCCTAAATTGGATACATTAGTTTTACTTACAAATGTAGGGCCTAGCTTGGACAAGAAAGATGAACCTTGGAGCAAGTTCAAGCATGGAGATGATCGCATGCGCAAGGGGAACAAGAATGAAGTTTCAAGTGATGATTACAGAACTTTTAAGCCACCATAATGAGTGCATGAAGGCGTGGACGAAATATACAAGATGCCACTTCCTAAATTTCGTCCAGAGGCTATTATAGGTGCTGCGTCGCGTTATTAGTGGGCCAGGCCCATGTAATTTTGAAATACTTGAGTATAGGCTGTTTTTAGAGTCCGTATGTGTGGGGAAACAAGAGATAGGGTTGGTTTCGGACCCCTCCGCCAAGGGCCACGAAATTCCCCCCTCTTCCTCCATACATACAACCCTTAGCGCACCGTTTAGACTTTGGGTTTTGTTTAGATTAAAACTTCGCCATAGCTGCAACTTCGCGTACTTCATTTGTGTTCAACGACCAGACCAAGACGTCACAGAACCCCACCTTGATCAATAAAGTTTTCATCTTATATTCGCAAAATGCAGGATTACAATCTCAGTCTCTTGCTTGTTCTTTGTTTGCTTGCAGGAAATAGACCCTCGTGGTCAGGTTGATCATGCTTCGGCGTGGTCAATAATCCTCGGAAGTTGGTTTAGCGATTGCTAAGGTGCGACGTCTTCGCATGTTCGTAGTCGGATCGTCAAAGTCGACTCCCACATAAAACGATAGCTATCTCATCGAAACATCGGGACTCCTTCGCCTCTATCAAGTGGTATCAAATTTCTAGGTTGCTCTGTGAGATTTTTACAGTTTCTCATAGTTTAGATCGAGTCTGTTCTTCATACCTACAGTCTATGAAAAAGCCACAAAAATTAGGGTTAGTTCATCATATTCGGACCAATCTGAGCCTTTGCATAGTCTTTTCAGTATTTCGCTTTGTTGAATTTGCGGTTGCATCGTCATGTCAAGTTGCTCGTCTTAGCGTCTAGTCTTTTAAAGTTTCGAGTTCTGGTCATAAGTTGTCACGCCACCGCCGCCGCACCATCATCATCGCCCCTGCCATCTACTACCACCGCTTATCCGCCATTGATCCGTATCCATATACCACCACCAATCCGTATCCATATACCACCACTGCTACCATATACCACCACTTCTGCCATATCTTACCATCATATATCCACCACCAATCTGAGTTCTTTTCATATTAGGTTTGTTTTCGAGATCCATCTATTTTCCGACTCTTGTTTCCTTGCCTGAGTAGGTTTCGGAAAAAAATTGCATGCCTATATTGTTATTTTGACTTGGGAAGAGTTTTGAGACACTCGCCATTATAGTGATTTTCGGGAAAAAAAGGAGCGCAAATAAAAGCAAAAGGAGCGCAAAAAAAGGAGCGCAAAAAAAGGAGCGAAAAAAATCCAGAGAGTGCTTTTCCCTTGTTTCCGTGCCGCGCCGTGATTTTGTTAGTGTTCTAGGCTCGCGTCTCTAGTATGCTCTAGCCTTGGACCGGCACAGTACCATCGTTGAGCATTTATTCAACTTTGCATCTCTGAATTGATTATTGCTGACCTTTTTTGCTACCATATTATAAGCCTTCCCAGCTCCACATACATCTATGTTGTGAGCTTGACTCTCCCTGGTAATCGCTCTATCCAAGCTTTGAGAGTTTTGACTACAATGGTTGCCGATCACCACCTGCTGCTAGGTAAGAACTGGTAAGAATTTGAGATTTGCTTGACGGATTTGTGACACACTGCCACTCTCTAGTAGTCTGTAGGATCATATTCTTGTGTGTTTCTATTGCTGCTAACCATGGCAGGACCGCAAGCCGACGAGATTGACTAGGAGAACATGACGAAGAAGGAGCTTCATGATAAATTTCACCAAATGTTGAGTCAACAGGTGTCGCCTTACCATGGCCCGGGACCGTTTGCGCATTTTGGCTCACGTATATGATAGTGTCGCTAGCATCCATATGACAGAGAACCCGGGCCGGCATGACTAGTCGTGAACCCAAAGTGGCACTAACTTACGGGGACAGGCATACATGAATCAACATCGAGCATGTCGGTCAGCAGCAACGGATCCGGGCTGTAGCACTGGGCTAACAGGACTCCGGTGAACCGGGTTGTAGCAGGCTAGGCAGGACTTCGGATGTCACCGCGTGACATTTCCCCGAAGGGACAGACACAGGAACGGAGCGAATCACATGCCGGCCAGTCAAGTGTTCCAGAGCAGTAGTGCTGGGCTAGTAGGACTCTGGTGAACCGGGCTGTAGCGGACTACTATGGCTCATGGAAGCACAAGACTACATTTCCCCATAAGAGAGGCTACCAACGATAAACACTAGGTTGTCGGATCCCACACATACCAAGCATTTCAATCATACACACAATATGCTCGATATGTGTAAATACAACATGGCATCACAACAAAACTCTACGACTCAAAGTATTTATTCATTAGGCTCCGAGGAGCGAGATATTACAAACATGGGTCTCATGACCCAAGATTCAGAGCATACAAGTCAAAGCACATGCGGAAGCTTAACATGTCTGAGTACCGACATCTATAAATGAAAAAGGCTGAGAAGCCTGACTATCTACCTGATCCTGCCGAGGGCACAAGATCGTAGCTGAGGTATCAAGCTAAACGTCGAAGTCCACACGGAACTACTAGCGAGACTGAAGTCTCTCTGCAAAAACATAAATTAAGCAAATGTGAGTACAATTGTACCCAGCAAGACTTACATCAGAACTAACTACATATGCAGCGGTATCAACAACGGGGGTGGTCGAGTTTAACTGCAGCAAGCCAGCTTTGACTCAGTGGCTATCCTGAACTACGACTGCAAGTAACTCTTTTGAGGTGGCGCACATGAGTCCACATATTCACCATATCAATACACCACTATGGATCCGCTCCCATCTCCCTACGAGAACGCCATCCATAGCACTCACGCTTATCTTGCGCATTTTAGAGTATCCACTTTCACTTGTCTATGAACTGTACAGGCAACCCAGAACTCCTTTACCGCGGACACGGCTATTCGAATAGATCATTTATAACCCTGCAGGGGTGTACTTCTTCACACACGCTCTCGCCACTTACCACCATGTACACGTCGTGTATCTCGGCAACCTTCAAGCGGAAGCCTGGCGAGGGAGTCAGCCACGACCTGACTAACCACACAAGTCTCTAGTCCAGGTTTATCGCCTATTCGGGTTCCATCCGCGAGGAGATCCGGCCGGGGTTTCGCTGACAGCCCCAAACAATGTGTGCAGGGTTCCCGAGACACCAACTGGGTGCCCGGTACACCGTGCCACGGTGTATTTACCGCATCATAGCCCACCCCTAGGGTCAGCGCTACGCACGGCCTCCAACACATATCCTACAAACACCAGAAACTAGTGCAACTCCTGGACAGAGATCAAGGCGATTAATAAGTCGAGAGGGTCCATTGGTTTCGGGCCCAACGCGTGGTAGTAGCTGTTCATGGATCACAAACACAGAACTCAGTTCCTGAGGACGGCTTCAATGAGACAACCCACTATGTACTCGTACATGGCCTCTCACCGCTACCTTTACCAAATCGTGTTCACACACTTAGCTCACGCACAGTAGGACATGTTCATCACCACTCCAATTCATTCCCGATGAATCAGACCCGACTCAATTCTAAGCAGTAGCAGGAATAACAAAAAAGCATGAATGAGTAGGCACATCAGGGCTCAAACAACTCCTACTCATGCTAGTGGGTTTCATCTATTTACTGTGGCAATGAAAGGTCATGCAGAGGAAAAGGGGTTCAGCTACTGCTACATGTAACACTTGAATCGATGTTGTCCTAATGCAGGTAAAGAGAGCAGGAGCGAGAGAGTGGGATTGTATCGGAATGAACAAGGGGGTTTTAAATATCTATGGCCCATGTGATCCTCAAGACAAAATGGAGTTTATTCACTGGTTTCTAAATATTCACATGCCTGATGATGTTGACTGGATATTAATGGGTGATTTCAACCTTATGAGGGCTCCATCAGACAGGAACAGACCTGGGGGAGATGTTAATGATATGCTTATGTTCAATGAGGCCATTAGTAACCAAGGTTTGGTTGAATTAACTTTGCATGGTAGAAAGTTCAGTTGGAGTAACATGCAGCATGATCCTTTGTTGGTCAAACTTGACTGGTTTTTCACTTCTGCCTCCTGGATGACTTCTTTCCCTAATACAATTGTACTACCACTTGCAAAACCTATATCTGATCACTTGCCCTGTGTAATTAAAATTGGCACTTCTATCCCAAAGGCAAGAGTATTCAGGTTTGAGAACTATTGGCTGCATCATTCTGATTTCAAACAAGTTGTTGCCTCTGCTTGGAGCATCCCAGTTGGAAACCTTGATTCTGTTAAGTCTTTGAATGCTAAGTTCAAGATTTTAAGAAGAGCTTTGAAGCTGTGGGCTAAATCTCTGTCCTGTCTGAAATCTACAATTGCAAAGTTAAATGAACTACTCTTCATGTGGGATTTCTTTGAGGAATTTAGAGAACTGGATACTCATGAATGGAGCTGCAGAGTTATTCTTAAAGAACAACTGCTTATTTTACTGAGGAACCAACAGATTTATTGGAAGCAGAGAGGGAAAATCAAGGGGGTGAAGTTTGGAGACGAAAACACAAATTTTTTTCACACAAAAGCTTCCATCAATTACAGGCATAACCATATTGCTATTCTTCACAATGAGGACCAAATGGAGATCTCAGATCATGCTGGTAAAGCTTCTATTCTCTTGGATGCTTTCAAGAAAAGAATGGGACATCCCAAGAAACCACAATGCACTTTGATCTGGGTTCTTTGTATGGGCAGAGACAGCATTCAGATATTTTTGCTAATCTGGAATTGCCTTTCACTGCTGAAGAAATTGAAGCTGTTGTCCATGCTCTCCCAAATGACAAGTCTCCTGGCCCTGATGGTTTTAACAATGAATTCCTCAAGTCTTGTTGGGATATTATTAAAGAAGATGTGCTCAAATTCATTTATGATTTTCATGCAGGGCACATCTCCCTTGAGAGTTTGAACACTTCTTTTATAACTCTCATTCCAAAGGGTAATTCTCCATTGACTGCAAATGATTTTAGGCCTATCTCTTTACTGAACAGCTGTCTGAAAATTGTTACTAAGTTGCTGGCAAATAGACTGCAAAAGGTGATTCTGCAATTGGTACACATCAACCAATATGGATTCCTTAAAGAAAGATCTATTCATGACTGTTTGGGGTGGGCTTATGAGTATTTGCACCAATGTCATAAGTCAAAAGAGGAAATCATTGTTCTGAAATTGGATTTTGAAAAGGCTTTTGACACCATTGAACATCAGGCTATGCTGGATATTTTAAAAGCAAAGGGCTTTGGGGACAGATGGCTTACTTGGATCAAATTATTGTTTACTTCTGCATCTTCTGCTATACTACTAAATGGTGTTCCTGGAAAAAAATTATTGCCTTAGAGGTGTAAGGCAGGGGGATCCTCTGTCCCCTCTTCTCTTTGTGCTGGCTGCTGATCTACTTCAGACAATTCTCAATAAGGCAATGCACCTGGGTTTGGTAACTTCTCCCTTGCAAGTAGAGTCATGCCCTGATTTTCCAATTGTCCAGTATGCTGATGACACCTTGGTTATTCTGCAAGCAGATGCAAAGCAATTACATTGCCTCAAAGCCCTTCTCAATACTTTTGCTGATGCCACAGGCCTGAAAGTGAACTACAATAAATCAAGTATGGTTCCAATAAATGTGCCAGAAGAGAAGATGGAGATTTTAATAAATACTTTTCATTGCAAGAAGGAATCTTTTCCAATCAAGTATTTGGGAGTACCCCTAGGCCTCCATAAGCCTACTGTTGAACAATGTTTTCCCCTTGTCACAAGACTGCAGAAGAAGATTGTGGGTTTGTCCACCTTTATGACTTTGGCTGGGAGATTATTGCTTGTGAAATCTGTCCTCAACTCTTTATTGATATATCTCATGGGATGCCTTGATGTGCCTGTTACCATCAAAACCCAAGCCATAAAGTACTTGAGACATTGTCTTTGGAGAGGCCCTGATTTGGAGGACCATAGACCTGCCATGGTGGCATGGAGTACTGTGTGTAGACCTAAAAATCAAGGTGGGTTAGGAGTGATTGATATTTTTGTCCAGAATAAAGCATTGCTTCTCAAGAACCTGCATAAGTTCTACAACAGACACAATATTCCCTGGGTCAATCTGATTTGGGAATCTTACTACAGCAATGATTCTCTACCTGGTAATAGCTGGCTGGGATCTTTTTGGTGGAAGGCAAACCTTAAGCTGCTTGATAACTATAAATCCTTGGCCAGATGCAACATAGGTGATGGAAAGAGTGCTTATTTTTGGACTGATCTTTGGCACTCACACTGCTTGCAAGACATGTTCCCCCACCTATTCTCATTTGTGAAAAACAAGGATGCTACTGTTCACACCTTTCTCCAAACTGAATACTTAGAGGACCTATTTCATCTGCCTCTGACTGTGCAAGCTTTCCAGGAATTTGAGGCTATAGAGGACATCTGCATTACTTTAAGGGCCTCTGATACTTTGGATTGCACAGATACATGGAGCTACATCTGGGGAACTGAGCAATTCTCTGTGGCTAAGGCATACAAAGTGCTGATGGGAGTCAAAGTTGTGCCACAGCAGTTCAATTGGATCTGGAGCAGTTCTTGTCAGCCAAAACATAAGGTGTTCTTTTGGAGACTACTTCATGACAGGCTCAATACTAGAAATCTTCTGAGAAGGAAATCATTTCAGCTGGGCAACTATAACTGTGCTGTCAACAATTGCCCACAGGAAGAGACTCTCCAGCATCTTTTCTGGACTTGCCCTTTTGCTGCACAGTGTTGGGATCTGATCTGCCCTTCAAGACAGGCAAATGTTTCAATCATGGAAGCTTTTCTTGATCTCAAGCAGAAACTTCATGTTCCTTTCTTCATGGAGATAGTCATCCTTGCCTCTTGGGCTATTTGGATCTCCAGGAACAACATGATTTTCCAAGCAATTCAACCCAGCATTCAAAGGTGGAAAGCCATCTTCAGGGAGGAGCTCTCTCTTCTCAGATTCAGAATTAAAAAGAGCTATGCTGGAGCATACTGTTTTTGGCTGGATAATCTTGTGCTGTAATCCTTGTTTTTTCTTAGTTGTTTAGTTGTTTTTTTCTTTCCTATGTCTTTTGTTTTTTCCTTCTTGGCTTATCTCAAGCCTTTTGTACTCTGGTTCCTTTCTGGGACTTTACCTTTTTTTAATTAATATAAACAAAAAATTGCAGTGGGGTTTTGCCCTACTGTGTACAATCAAAAAAACAAGGGGGTTTTGCTTGCATGGCACTTCTGAAGATAATATAGTTCTCCATCGGTGTCATTGATCACACCGTCGAAGCAACGTCTACTGAGAGGGGACAATTACCGGCAACAGAGAGAAAACACAATCAATGCAATGCAACAATATGATGCATGAATATGACATGGCAAAATGAATGTGTTGGGCTAATGCATCTACAACCAGGGTGGTTTGAGCTCATTTGAATCAAAGATTCAAATACAAACTCAAGTCATGGGTTTATAAAGTGCATTAACATGTTTTGAGATAAACAGCAAGGTTAAGTTGTTTAAACATGCATGAAACCAATACAGATGGATAGATTGGATTTTTCTATCATTTTTCATATATAACTTATTTCATTCTGAGCTACGGTTGAATTTCTATGATTTTTAGAAGTTTAGGACATTTTCTGAAATTTCCTGAATTAAATTAAAACAATAAAATAGCTTATTGCGTCAGCATGACATCAGTGTGACATCAGCAGGTCAACATGCCAGGTCCAGGTCAAACCTGACCCGTGGGACCCGTTGGTTAGTGACCCAGGGCTGGTTAGGGTCGCTGACATGTGGGGTCGGTCAAAGGGCCACGTCAGCATGGTCAATGCTGACACGTGGGGCCACTGTGATTAAATGAAACTAAACAGGAATTAACTGTGGTTAATTAAGGGCGTGGGGCCCATATGCATGTGACTAGGGGGTGATTAGCGGGGTCATTGGTGCTAAGCCGGGTTTAGCCGGAGTTAAGCCGCCGCCGAGGCCAGACGCGGCGGCGGTCGTCGGAAACGCTACTCCGGCGACCATTTGGGCAGCGGAGGGCATCGACGCAGAGCGCGGGCTCGTGCGCATCCATCGGTGCAAGCAGCAGCAGCTGGGGTGCGCTATAGTGATGGCGGCAGCGGCAAGTGCGGCGGCCGGAGCTCGGCGAGCTCGGGCTCGGCGTTGTGGTGCACGGGAGCAAGAATAGCTGGGTGCTACAGGCTCCTGCAGACGGTCTGGTCGCGGTGGCGCGCTCATATGCGGTGCGGGTGAGCTCTAGCTACGGCGGTGTCAAGGCCGGCGGCGAGGAACTCTCGGGCTCGACGGAGCCCGCAGTTTAGAGGAAGAAAACGGCATTGGGGTGAGAGAGGTTCGGTGTGGAGGCTCACAGCGAGGCCAACGAGCGCGAGGGCGAGGTCGGGGATGATCTGCAGCTCCTGAATCGACGGCGGGGATCCACGGCGACCGACGAGGGGAACGGCGGTATTGGCGAGGCTTTAGGGCGTCCGGCGTTGCGTGGCTCAGCGAGGGGGTCTAGGATGAAGTGGCGGAGCTTCTAGGCGCGGAGAGAGGTTGAGGAAGAGGCGGTGGCTATGGTGAACGACGTCGGTGGCGAAACAGAGAGCAGAGGAGGGGGAAGGGGTCCGGGGAGAGTGAGAGGGGTCAGGGGTGTGCGTGGCGTCGCGGGAGGCGGGCGACGAGGGGGCAGCCAGGCAGGGTGGAGGTGGTGCGCGCGCGGCGAGCACACGCCCTCCTGCCTACTGGCAGGAGGTTGAAGACGGTGCGGCGGCTGGGCTGGGCCAACTACAGTGCTGGGCCAGGTGGCTGTGCCAGGTAAATTGAACAGGTAACCTCTCTCTCCCTCTATTTTCTAATCTTTCTGGTTTTCTATTTCTTTTGTTTGTTTCTGCATTTAGTAAAAATACTAAATCATTTTATATATTCCTGAAATAAATCGTGGGCACTGTTAGAATTATTTCCAACAACCCTCAACCACTTCCAAAATTATTTGGGCATTTTAATATAGTTATAGCATTTAAATGCCCAAATTCAAATACTTTATGATTTAATTCAGAAATCCAAATTGATCTAGAAAAATGTGTACCATTTTTGTCAGAGGTGCTGGACCAATTCAAAAATGATGAACATTTCTAAAGGGCATTTTGGGATCATTGAAAAGATTTAAGTTTGAACCTAGTTGAATTTCATTTGTTGCTAGGGTTTATCATCCCCCATTTCAAGTTTTAGAGAAATTTAAACATGATGCACACATGAAGGGCTAGCCTAGTGCATACCAGAACTAGGGATGTGACAGTCACCGGTCGTCCGGTAACTGCCTGTGCGCAGCCACGGGCGTTTGGCCTTGTATCCCTTCCCACTTACCCTTTCGCCCACTTAGACTATAAATACCCCTACCTCCTCCTAGTTAGGGTTAGCAAAGTGATAGCTCATTTTTATGTGAGCTTTGCTCCTACCTTCCTCTACTCTTGAGAGAGAGAGAGAGAGACCACCACTCCCATGGAGTTCAAGACCTCCATGTGAGAAGATCCTGCGGGATATATCGTCAAGACCCCTCTTCATCAAGACCTCCTCGTGAAGATGGACTTTACCTTGTATCTTTTCCTTTGTTGTTCATGTACCTTGTGGATCTTATGTGTTTGACTGTCTAGTGGATCTGTGATTCGACTTGTTCTTGACTGCTTCCCCTTGTGATTTCTCTCCGTTCTTCCCCGTGTTCTTCGTGTTCTTCGAGGGAATCCACTTCAATTGTGAAAGATCGGGCCACTAGGGTTCTACCCTACATCATCTTGGTATCATGAGCCACATTGATCACGAATTTGGAGCCTCTACTCCCGTTTTCTAGCCTTCTTTTGTTTGATTTCGTCCAAAATTTCGAAAATCCCCACCAAAAATAGCGCCAATTTTTTTTGTGATTTGTTGATTTGATGATGTTTTGTTGATTTTGATCCAGGGATTTGCTTGGTTTCAAGTGGATCTAGCATTTCACCAAGTTTTCCCATCTTTCATCCACGAAATCTCCTTAATTTTGACCCCAAAATACCCAATTTCCGCCCAAAATCGCGTCCCAAAACTCGCATCTCGCGTTGACCCAGACCCACCGGACGACCGCCACTTTACCGGACGTCCGGAGCCCCAGGAACCATCGGACGACCGGTACTTACCGGACATCCGACACCCCGACCCTGAGCTGAAACAACGGATTTCCGAGCCCGACCGGATGTCGGACGACTAGACACCCGTCCATTTCCGGACGTCCGATACCTGTAGTTTCAGACTTCGACTAATTTGTGTTTTGCTCATAACTAATTCATCCGAACTCCGATTTTGAAGTTCTTTAGCTCGTTTTGAAGCTATTGACATCCACCATCCCACAAAAATACTTACAACATCATTTGACTCCATCAAATGTTCGCAACTTTCGCATTTTTGCCTAGGGCTTCCACGACATCACCCACATAACCACCATAGGCTTCCGCAACCTAACCCATTTTGTTCACCATGGCATTAGTGGTTGCTTGATTTGTGATTTGAGTCTCCTAAGGTGTTTCAGCTACTTAGGGACGGTTTCTTCTTCATCAACCACCACCATCACTTCCGCATAGGCTTGCCCACCATACACTTCCACCATCCTAACTTAACCCAATTTTGTTTGAGCTTGTTTGAGTTGTGTGTTGTGTCTCCTAAGGTGTTTCGGCTACTTAGGGACGATGACCTCAACTTCGACATCGTGTATAGTACAGCACCATAACCTCCACTTCCGCATTGCCTACTCGGATAACCCATCATTACATCACCACCACTTTCCGCTACCACCATTTGACATTTGAGATTTTGAGTTCACGGTTTTTCCGTTTCCTAAGGTGTTTCGGCTAATTAGGAACGGTTCAACATCAAAAACACCACCATTCATCATCACCACGAGGTCGTCTTCGACTTTGACTACTTCACCATCATCCGTCCGTGGCGTACAAACGAGAAACCCTCAACGACACCATTGTATATTCCCCTTGCAATTGCATTGATAACCCCTAGCCCATTTTGCGTTACTTGCCCATTGAGACTAGCCATTTGAGTATTGCTGGGCCATGCTACTTGTGCACATTAGTGAGCATCGATTCGCCCTTCCATTGCATACATACCATATCATATTTGTATCATATCATCTCTTGTGCCACAAGATTGTTCCCGCATATACACAATTGCTATCTTGGTTTGTGCATTTCGCATAAGTGGCCATATCAAAAAAAAGAATAAGCTTTTAAGCAAAGAGCTTGTAAGCAATAGCCATAGCATCATACCACATTGCATAAGATTGTCATATCTGATCATCTTGGATCAAACACCGGGAACCATACATATATAGCATACTTGGGATAGAAAGTTTGTCCATTTTGCATCTTATAGGTTGTGCACAAGTGTTGTATCCGCCTATTGAGCAATCGTGCTAGCGTCTCTCTTGAGTTGTGCAACACGAGCATTTTCGGTGGACTCCACATTTTGTGCTCATTCCTTGGTTGCACGACCCCACTTATCTATCCGTGTGTGAGTTTCCGTGTGCCACTTATTGCTATTGGTCTACTTGTTTCACTTGCGAATTTGTGAATATCTTTCAACATTATTGACTCTTGCTAACATTTTGCATTAAATTTTTGTGCCACTATCCTGAACGAGTTACTCCATAAGCTTTACTTGATTGGTGTGAGTGAACAAGTCCGGTACCAATTCCACTATTCTTTCATCTCACATTGAGTGAAACGGGATACATCCTCAACTTTGGGAAAAGGTAACTTGGTATTGTTTATCTCATTTCCTACTCACCTCTACTCGAGTCTTGTGATGGATAGGCAAGGCATTTGACCTTGGTTCTACAACAACAATGACGAGTTCGATGCCACGAAAAACTCCACCGACGCCAAGATGCATGCTCAAATGGAGGAGATCAAAGCCCTCATCAAGTCCTACAAGCGATCTTCCTCATCTTCGAGAAGACGCTCAAGAGCACATGCTTCCGAGCTACCATCTCCAGCAAGATCACATCGGCATCGACACCATCACCAACAAGAACGTGAAGGTCAAGAGCATAACACCAACAACCGCTCAATGACTTCACCATCTCCCTTGGCATCTCCGCCAAGCGACTTCAAGGCATCTTCGCCTATGGACATACGGCATCTTCTCCTGCAAGCACCTCCAGACTATGCTCAAGAGAAGCTCCCCAAGCTCAAGTCCGTGACTTCCACCAGCTACTACGACCTCGACATCGACCACACGATTCCTTTCTATGGGACTCAAGAACCCGAGGAGTATCTTGAGTGGGAGCGCTTAATGGATGACTACCTCACGCTACATAAAGTTCCTCCCGAAGATCAAGTGAAGTGCGCCACAAGGAACTTCCACGACTATGCGTCCACATGGTGGCTTCACACACCTTCGGAGACCTGCGACATGAGTTGGCCCAAGACGAAGAGAGCTATGCGGCGAGAGTTCGTGCCTCCACCCTACATGGAACAACTTCTACGCCAATTGGAGAACACCATCCAAGGATCCAAGTCCATCGACGTGTACTTCAAGGAGATGAAGAATGCCTTGCGATGAGCCTGCGTGGACAACCCCATTTCGATGAAGTTCCACTTCATGATGGGATTGCAGAACGACATCTCCAAGACTATCTTCCTCGAGAACTTCAAGTCCCTCGATGACAACTACATTGGTGCTCTCAAGGCGAAACAAGAACTCATGAAGGCCAAGGCTTCTCTACCCCAAGCTCACTTCGCGACGTCCAAGCTCCATGAGAACGAGCATGAGGATAGCACCACCAAGATGTCTAAGCCCAACGAGCTCCAAGACGATGCTCCCAAGTTCAACTCCACCGCCATACCTCTTTGTGGCATTGATGATGCCGAGTCTACTTCAACTCTTTTTCAAGACGGTGCGGCGACGAGTACGACTACGGAGACCCTCAAGGAACAAGCTCTGGAGGCGTGCGACAAGGTGACGAGCAAAGGATAATGCTTCTATCTTTGGAGGCAAGAGGGATTATGTGCCATCTTCGGCCTTCATCCACGGCGACGATGACGAGATGATCGAGCATGGGATTTTCCCTTCGGTCATGGAGGAGAGCGATGATGTGCCATCTTCGGCCTTCATCCACGGCGACGATGACGAGACGGTTGAGCATGAGATTTTCCCTTCGACCACGGCGACGTATGATGATTTGAGTGACTTGTGCCACCATATTGAGAGTGAGAGTGAGTTCACCACTAGCCCCATATATGACGAGTTGCCCCAATTCCCATGTGAGGAGAGCCACAACCCCCACCACTTGAGTGAGATGAGTGACTCCACCATACGTGAGATTGAGTGCACCTACCTTGAGGGAGTGAGTAGTTGATAGGTCTCGTGAGGCCATTTGCATTTCTAACAACTTGACCTCTACCTCTATTGTGTCTTCTCATTTGGTGCTAGGTCCCATATATGATGACACGTCGATTTGCGACGACTACATCCTCCCTTTGGACAAAACGATGGCCATGGTGGAATATGATGCACCCCCACATGGTTCCTTCAAGATGATGATATCGACCACCATTTGGTCTTTCCCACCTCACCTACACCACTTGAGTGGAATGAACAAGGTAACATAGGTGAAGGTGATGCTCTAGTCCCACTAGTGGACATTCGTGACATTGATTGCTTGCATGATGTTGATCCACCTATTTCCATGTTTCATGCTAGTGCGACTTCCCATGCGATGATTTATTGCCCATTTATGATGAGTATGATGATTGCCATGTGGAGTCTATTAGTTGTGATGCCATGTTACATAGGATTTCTTGTGATCATTCTTTAGGTCACATCATGTTTGACAATCCGCTTGACTTGTCATATGCTATGCATGAGATCAACAATATGTCATATTGGCAATCTCTTCGTAGTGACTATGCATATGCCATTAAAATAAACCCAATTTGCACATATGGCATAGATGACAAGCCCATGGTTCTTGGCATTTGTTTTTCTTCTGATGATATTGATATGCTCCATTTGCATCATTTATCTCATATGCCATGCCATGACCACCTAGCTATGGATATGCATTGTTTTGGATGTTGCCCATTTTCTCCATATGATGTTTACGATATTGCTCATGAGGAGACCCCCATAGTTTCCTCATGCGTTTTACGAGATTTTGATTCATCCCATTCATTGCATGATCCCAATAATTATGTGCACAATATACTACCCATGAATAAACATGTTATTGATGTGCCATATACTTGCATTCTCAATTTGTGTCCCCATCGTGTTATACACAATAACTATTCTTTCATGATGGATGACATGTTCTTATACCATGCATCAAATTTCTTTGAGCAATGCTTATCTTGTGCTAACTCTCACGTGCACATACACATCAAGATGGATGATGTGTACATTTACCACGCACACAATTTCTTTGGTTTGTGTCTCTTTTGTGTAGTTACCCATGCTTACTTTTCAACCTCACAATCCCATGAGTAATGATGACTTGGGATCCCATGGGCTGTGTTTTCCACCACTCTCTTCGCGCAAAGACTTCGCACATTCATTCTATATGGCCCTCACTTGGCTATGGGTTATTTTCCATTACATATTATATGCCAATCTTGCCATGTTCACTTTGCATGACATGCTTATTCATATGCCTTTGCCATGCATTTGTGACCCATGCTTTGCATTACACATGATGATTGATTCTACTACTTGTATGTGTATTTGCAAGCTTGGTGGAGATATTGCTTGTTATTACCATGTTCCATTTGTGACCCATCCCTATGATATGTCATGTGCATTGTCTATGCCTATTATTTGCTCACATGACATGATTGCCATGATTTGCTCTAATGTGTTGCATCTTCTCTCCACTAGTTTGCACGACATGATTGATATGCGTACTTATGTTCCATCACCAATGATTCATACTTGCTTATTTCATGCGGTTGATGACAACCATCCAGATGCTTTGCACATGCTTGTTATTGCTTCTTGTCATATATCTCCATATGTTGCCTCTATTATGCTAGATGACTTGCCATGTATTGAGCGCAACAATGATTATAGTCTTGCTCATGAGATTGCCCCCATAGCATTCTCACATATGTTTGCAGATTTTGACATATTTCTTGTGAAGCATGCTTGTCTTACCTCTTTGCACCATATACCTAGTACCATGAATATAGCCATTGTTGCATCATATTATTCATGCACTTGTGCTTCTAATGGTTATGTGCAAAAGATGAGAACCATCATGATGGATGATATGTTTATCTACCATGCGCATACATTATTTTCTTTCCTTTCTGCATGTGTAGGATACTTGGACTTTGTGTCAACTTCCACTTCACGCGAGTTGACCATTCGAACTCTTGAGAGTGAGCCTCATCCATTCTACCACGACTCGCTTCTACACCACATTTGCTTGCGCTTCGGCATTCTGAAGAATGCACAAGGACACGCCTTCAATGTGACATCTTTCGTGAGCATGGATATTATGGATCATACTACTTGTGTTACTTGCACCATGAGACTTATTGGCCATCTTGGACCACTTGATTGCGCACGTGTTAGAGATCTTGCTTTGCCTTGCCATTTTCACATTTCCATGCATCATGATATATATGCCTTGTGTGTTGCATCCAATTCCTGGATTACTTGCTCCTATGATATGCTTGGGTGAAACAATGTCATTTCTTCACATATGCCATGTACCATTGCTTGTCACATGATTGACTTGATTGCCTCACACATGATGAACAATTTCTCTTTCTGTTGTGTTGAGTGCCATACTATCTCACTACACCTTATGCATGTTATGCTTGGATTGTCTTGCACTTGATCCATGTGTTTAGACACTTCATTTTATTTGGTGTTGTGAATGCTTCCTATGCCTACCATAGACCTTTCATTGAGCGCTTTGCCCATGTTTGCTATGACCTTGTGGTAGATGCTTATTCACTTGTCCAACATATTTGCATCACTACCTCACATTTACATGCTTGTTTCCGTGATGACCTTGATTTTGCTCACTTTATGTGCTTACATGCCATGTCACAATCCTTTGTCACACCATATGCTATGCTTGATGACGACACTTGTTGTGTGAATCACCTCTTGAATGCTTGGTTTTGCACTAACGCTAACCTCATTTGTTTTTCCAAGTGTTTGTTGTTCTTGCTTCTTTTGAAGGAATCACTAGACGGTGTGACATTGGAGAGTGCCCATTACGAGCTTGAAGATGATGAGTACTTGGTGAATGTCCACTTCTACACGGCGAAGCCATCTCTTTCCCATGGTGATTTGGTTTCCGATCCGAGGTCGGATCTTTCCCAAGGGGAGATGATGCGGAGCATCCTACGGACATCATCATGTCAAGAGTTCGTTTGGCAAGTGACACGTGCGACATCTACTTCACATACACAAAGGTGAATCATCTCCTTTACACGTGCTCACTTGACCCCTTCGAGGATGGTATACTATTTGACACTCCACTCGTGTGCATGCATAGGTACTGTCGGAGCTTCACGGACGACGAGGAGGAGTGCAAGCGCCAAGGATCACCTACACCATCCGCGAGGGAAGCGTGGAAGCGAAGACGGAAGAAGACGGAGCTGCGGAGTCTCCAGCAGCCGGACGACCGACGTGCCACCGGACGTCCGACAATCTACAGCCACCGGATGACCGGACAATGCCGGACGTCCGACGCCTGGAACTCCAGCCAGCCCAAAAGTCCAGCCCTACATCTTCCGGACGACCGGTGCCACCTTCACAGAAGGAAAATAGCGGAAGTCCGAAGACTTCCGGACGACCAGACGGACTGAGCCACCGGACGACCGGAACCCACCGGACATTCGGTACCTATCTGCGCACAGTTTCGGGCCCGAGGCCCATGTACCCCTTCACTTCGCCCCCATTTGCACTAAGACTATAAATAGACCTCCTCCTCCTCCTGGTTAGGGTTAGCAAAGTGATAGCTCATTTGTATGTGAGCTTTGCTCCTACCTTCCTCTACTCTTGAGAGAGAGAGAGAGACCACCACTCCCATGGAGTTCAAGACCACCATGTGAGAAGATCCTGCGGGATATATCGTCAAGACCCCTCACGGGAAGATCCGTCTAGGATATCATCGAGACCTCCTTGTATCTTTCCCTTTGTTGTCCATGTACCTTGTGGATCTTGTGTGTTTGATTGTCTAGTGTGTGTGTGATTGGACTTGTTCTTGAGTGTTTCCCCTTGTGATTTCTCTCCGTTCTTCCCCGTGTTCTTCTTGTTCTTTGAGGGAATTCACTCCAATCGTGAAAGATCGGGCCACTCGGGTTCTACCCCACAATCAACAAGGGACGATACATAGAGTAACCGATTCTTCTTCGTGAGGAGGTGACGGTGTCCTTGACTAGGGGGTACTCACCATGTCGTCAGCTGGATCGGGCCGAGGACCCCTATGGCGATTCACTAATGGGCCACTTCGGGCAGCCCATGCCGAATACAAGGAGGATTCCACAAGACTTGGTGATCAAGACAAGGACTCCTCTCCACCAATGTATTCGACTAGGACTCTTGTTATCCTAGGCCTCTGGTGCATTATATAAGCCGGAGCCAGGCTAGTCCATAGAGGACCATGACATTATTCATCGTACCCTCAGGTTTAGACCACAACATACGATCTCAGGGTAGATCAACTCTGTAATCATACTGTGACGCCCGGATAATTAAGCTACAGTGATCCCCCACTAATGATGCCACGTCACCTCCGTTACTGTTGCTAATCTCCCGTTAGATCAAAACGGTCCAAAATTCAAATTCGAAGTTTGGCAAATAACAAAAGTTTTCAAAATATTAAACTAAAAATGTTCGGAGCGTGCCAATAATTGGCTAGATGTTTATGGTGAAGGAACCGTTCTTTTATAAAAGGCCTAAATTTTTAAAGTGAAATAAGACAGAAAAGAAAATAAATAAAGAAAAGAAAACACAAAACCAGAAAACAAAAGAACAAAAAAAAAGAAATAAAATAGAAACCCCCCTCCCCTAGGCCGAATGGCCCAGCTAGCAGGCCAGCCCGCTGGCCCATCAGGCCCACCACCACTCCCCTTATCCCCTGGACCCCGGAACCCTAACCACTCCCCCGTCGCCCCACTCCCCCACTTCCCCCCCTCCCGATCCAGATCGGATCGGGATTGAGCTCGTCGCGCCAACCGCCGCCCTGCGCCAGGACGTCGCCGCCCGGAGCCCGCGCCACCTCATCGGCCTGCCTCCTCCTCCTCGCCGGCCTGCACCTCGTCATCGCGTCGCCGTCGTCTCCGTCTCCTCCTCGCCCCCGTCGCCAACACGTCGCCGTTGTCATCGCGTCACCCTCGTCTCAGCCCCTGTGTCGTGTCCCATGGCTGCCCTCGCCAACACGCGCGCGCTAGCACCGGTCAGTCGCCGCGCGCCGCACCACCTGCTCCCACGTGTCGCCCATCCCCTACCGAGCCCGCCTCCCCGTGGCCTCGCCACTACCGCCTCAGGCAGCCGGCCTCGCCGTGCCCGTGGCCGGCGCCCCTCCCCCTCGTCAATCTGGGCGGATGCCCAATCGGGCTGGGCGCCAGCGCCCATAACCCGCACGCCCGATAGGCCCCCTATGGGCCAATGACAGGAGGGCCCCGCCTCCAGAACATTTCCATAAAAAAGAGATTAAAATAATAATAATAAAAATAATATATTAAATAATTAAATTAATTAAGTTAATTAATCCTAATTAATTAAGATAATTAACTTGTTTGTTTAATTAAAGAGTAATTAGTTAGCTAAACCCTAATTAACCTAAACAGAGAATGACAGGTGCGTCCCACTAGACCCACACGTCAGTTTGACCAGTCAACACCTCTGTTGACTGCTGACGTCATGATTACGTCAGCAAACACTATTCTGGATAATGTTGAATTAAATAAATTCTAAAAATGATTTAAAACTTTAGAAAATCATATAAAATAAATCGTAGCTCACAGGAAAATACTTTCTACATGAAAGTTGCTCAGAACGACGAGACGAATCCGGATACGCAGCCTGTTCGTCCGCAGCACACCCCTAGCATATCGAATACGCAACTTTCCCCTCTGGTTCATCTGTTCGTAAACGCGAAACACCGGGGATACTTTCCCGGATGTTTCCCCCTTCGCCGGTATCACCTCTTACCGCGTTAGGGCACACCTAACACCGCTGTTTGCTTTGTCATGCATCATTATGCATCTGTTTGCATTGTATTCATTGTTTCTTCCCCTCTTCTCTCCGGTAGACTACGGGACCGACGCTGCTGCTGGTGCCCCGACCGACTACGTTGTTGACGACCCCTACTTGCCAGAGCAACCAAGCAAGCCCCCCCCCCTTGATCACCAGATATCGCCTATTCTTCTCTATACTGCTTGCATTAGAGTAGTGTAGCATGTTACTGCTTTCCGTTAATCCTATTCTGCTGCATAGCCTGTCTTTGCCACTACTGTTGTTACCTTTACTTGCAATCCTACATGCTTAGTATAGGATGCTAGTATTCCATCTGTGGCCCTACATTCTTGTCCGTCTACTGTGCTATACTATCGGGCCATGATCACTCGGAGGTGATCACGGGTATATACTATGTACTTTATACATGATACATGTGGTGACTAAAGTCGGGTCGGCTCGTGGAGCACCCGTGAGTGATTCACGGATTGGGGGCTGAAAGGACCTTTGTCCCGATGGCCCTCTGGGTGGATCTTTGTGGCGGAGCGACAGGGCAGGTTGAGACCGCCTGGGAGAGAGGTGGGCCTGGCCCTGGTCGGCGTTCGCGATTACTTCATAATAACACGCTTAATGAGATCTTGGTATTTGATCTAAGTCTGGCCACTGGCCTATACGCACTAACCAACTACGCGGGAACAGTTATGGGCACTCGGCGTCGTGGTATCAGCCGAAGCCTTCGTGACGTCAGCGACTGAGCGGCGCGCGCCAGATTGGACTGGAACACCTGCTAGGCTAGGTCTGCTTCCGGATGCCCACGCAACGTGCAGGTGTGCAATGGGCGATGGGCCCAGACCCCTGCGCCATAGAATTTAGACTGGCGTGCTGACCTCTCTGTTGTGCCTAGGTGGGGCTGCGACGTGTTGATCTTCCGAGGCCGGGCATGACCCAGGAAAGTGTGTCCGGCCAAATGGGATCGAGCGTGTTGGGTTATGTGGTGCACCCCTGCAGGGAAGTTTATCTATTCGAATAGCCGTGTCCCTCGGTAAAAGGACGACTCGGAGTTGTACCTTGACCTTATGACAACTAGAACCGGATACTTAATAAAACACACCCTTCCAAGTGCTAGATTCAACCCGGTGATCGCTCTCTCACAGGTCAACGAGGGGAGGATCGTCGGGTAGGATTATGCTATGCGATGCTACTTGGTGAACTTACCATCTAATCTCTTCTACATGCTGCAAGATGGAGGTGGCCTGAAGCGTAGTCTTCGACAGGATTAGCTATCCCCCTCTTATTCTGGCATTCTGCAGTTCAGTCCACTGATATGGCCCTTTACACATATACCCATGCATATGTAGTGTAGCTCCTTGCTTGCGAGTACTTTGGATGAGTACTCACGGTTGCTTTTCTCCCTCTTTTCCCCCTTTCCCTTCTACCTGGTTGTCGCAACCAGATGCCGGAGCCCAGGAGCCAGACGCCACCGTCGACGACAACTCCTACTACACCGGAGGTGCCTACTACTACGTGCAGGCTGCTGACGACGACCAGGAGTAGTTTAGGAGGATCCCAGGCAAGAGGCCTGCGCCTCTTTCGATCTGTATCCCAGTTTGTGCTAGCCTTCTTAAGGCAAACTTGTTTAACTTATGTCTGTACTCAGATATTGTTGCTTCCGCTGACTCGTCTATGATTGGGCACTTGTATTCGAGCCCTCGAGGCTCCTGGCTTGTATTATGATGCTTGTATGACTTATTTATGTTTTAGAGTTGTGTTGTGATATCTTCCCGTGAGTCCCTGATCTTGATCATACACGTTTGCGTGCATGATTAGTGTACGATTGAATCGGGGGCATCACACATACACATCAAATATAATCAAGCAGGACTAGGGTTTTACCTCTTAGAGAGGGCCCGAACCTGGGTAAACACCGTGTCCCTCATCTCCTGTTACCCATCGATCCTAAGACACACAACTCGGGACCCCCTACCCGAGATCTGCCAGTTTTGACACCGACAATGGTGCTTTCATTGAGAGCCTGCTAGGTGTTCATCGTGGTTCGATGGGAATCAAAATCAATGATCAGGTGATGTTTCTTCAATTAGATCAATATTAATTGGTTTGTCTGCGATGGATTTCTGATGTCGCCTATTTTGTTTTGTCGGCAGCTTAGATCGTCGTCAGCGGAAATTTCAACAGACGCTACCGAACCGACTTGATCAACCGAGTAGCAGCAACTGCCGATGTGTTCGGACAAGTACCTAGGGGTAGCACCGAGCAAGACCAGAGGAGGCACATGTGTGCGCAGATTACAAGGGCATGTTGGCTGGTAAAAGCTACCCAAGCTAAGTATCCAACTCGGTTTTGTTCCCCATAGTACTAGTACTTTATCCTACGTGCAGTTGAGATCAACTTAATCCTAGTATTAGTTCTATTAAGTACTAATTGATATGCCCAAGTGCCGTCTGAAGCTCTAACTGCTGCGAACACGTAGTTCGAAATTTAAACAAGTTTGTTTGAGGTTGATTTTGATCCCAGAACAGATCGGTAATTTCTTTTGCGCTGCTGGCGGCTAAGAATTAAAAATCTACATGGTCGAGAATCATCCGGCGGCGGTGTACGAACATCAGCAATATACTGGTCGGCTGAGCTTTGGCTTCGCTCGCATGCGTTCCCAGGAGCCGAAGACACTCCCGCAAGGGCAGCGGCTGTCAGGGAATTCCTTTCTTTTTTCTTTATGTTATTTTGTCTATTTTAATTCAGTACATAGATGTCGCTATTGTGCACTAGTACCCTAGCAAAGTAGTATTATTCTTTGTCGCATGACTAACTCAATTAAGTGCTAGTTTTTGCAGCACGACTTGTTAAGTCTAATTGATGAACAGTGCAAACTAGCTTTGCATTAACCAGCGCTTCGTCTGGGCACCTTCGTCCGCAGTCTTACGAACATGTAAGCACGAACACAAAGAAAGATCAAAGTATCATCATAGGGATGGGTCACAACTGGAACATGGCAATAACAACCAATATCTCCACCAAGCTTGCAAATACACATACAACTAGTAGAATCAATCATCATGTGTAATGCAAAGCATGGGTCACAATTGCATGGCGAAGGCATAGTAATGAGCATATCATGCAAAGTGAACATGTCAATATGGTCCAATGATATATAATGGACAATAAACCATAACCAAGTGAGGGCCATGTAGAAGAAATGCGCGAAGTCTTTGCACGAAGAGAGTGGTGGGAAAGACAATCTATGGGATCCCAAGTCATTGTTGCTCTCTAGAGCTCGTTTTGTCAACTCATGGGATTGTGAGGTTGACAAGTATTCATGGGTGCCTACACAAAAGAGACACAAACCAAAGAAATTGTGCGCATGGTAAATGTACACATCATCCATAATGATGTGTATGTGCATGTGTGAGTTAGCACAAGATAAGCATCGCTCAAAGAAATTCGATGCATGGTATAAGAACATGTAATCCATCATGAAAGAATAGTTATTGTGTATAACACAATGGGGACACAAATTGAGAATGCAAGTATATGGCACATCAATAGCATGTTTAATCATGGGGAGCATATTGTGCATATAATTATTGGGATCATGCAATGAATGGGATGAATCAAAATCTCGTAAAATGTACGAGGAAACTATGGGGGTCTCCTCATGAGCAATAGCGGGAATATCATACAGAGAAAATGGAGAACATCCAAAACAATGCATATCCGAAGCTAGGTGGTCATGGCATGGCATATGAGATAAATGATGCAAAGGGAGCATATCAATATCATTACAAGAAAAACAAATGCCAATAACCATGGGCTTGTCATCTATACCATAAGTCCAAATTGGGTTTATTTTAATGGCATATGCATAGTCACTACGATGAGATTGCAAATATGACATATGATTGATCTCATGCATAGCATATGACAAGTCAAGCAGATTGTCAAACATGATGCGACCTAAAGAATGATCACAAGAAATCCTATGTAACATGGCATCACAACTAGGCAACTCAACATGCTCATCATCATATTCATCATAAATTGGTAAGTCAAGATATGAGGAAGTCGCACTAGAATCAAGCATGGAAACAAGTTGATCAACATCATGCAAGCAATCAATGTCAAGAATGTCCACTAGTGGGACTAGAGCATCACCGTCACCTATGTTACCATTTTCATTCCACTCAAGTGGTGTAGGTGAGGTGGGAAAGACCAAATGGTGGTCATCTTCATCTTGATGGAACCATGTGGGGGGTGCATCATATTCCACCATGGCCATCGTGTTGTCCAAAGGAAGGACATAGTCATCGAGTATCGGCGCGTCATCATAAATGGGACCTATCACCAAATGAGAAGACACAATAGAGGTAGAGGTCAAGTTGTTAGAAATGCAAATGGCCTCACGAGACCTATCAACTAACACACTCGCTCTATGTGGTGGTTCACTCACTCCCTCAAGGTAGGTGCACTCAATCTCACGTGTGGTGGAGTCACTCATCTCACTCAAGTGGTGGGGGTTGTGGCTCTCCTCACATGGGAATTGGGGCAACTCATCATAGATGGGGCTAGTGGTGAACTCGCTCTCACTCTCAATATGGTGGCACAAGTCTCTCAAGTCATCATATGTCGCCGTGGTCAAAGGGAAAATCCCATGCTCAACCATCTCATCGCCGTCGCCGTGGATGAAGGCCGAAGATGGCACATCATCGCTCTCGCCTCCAAAGATGGAAGTATCATCCTTGCTTGCCACCTTGTCGCTCACCTCCAAAGCTTGGTCCTTGAGGGTCTCCGTAGTCGTACTCGTTGCCGCACCGTCTTGAATAAGAGTCGAAGTAGACACGGCGTCATCAATGTCACAAAGAGGGATGGCGGTGAAGTCGAACTTGGGAGCATCGTCTTGGAGCTCATCGGGCTTGGACATCTTGGTGGTACTATCCTCATGCTCGTTCTCATGGAGCTTGGTCGTCGCGAAGTGAGCTTGGGGTGGAGAAGGCTTGGCCTTCATGAGTTCTTGTTCCGCCTTGAGAGCACCAATGTAGTTGTAGTCGAGGGACTTGTAGTTCTCGAGGAATATAGTCTTGGAGATGTCGTTGTGCAATCCCATCATGAAGTGGAACTTCATTGACATGGGGTCGTCCATGCCGGCTCGTCGCAAGGCATTCTTCATCTCCTTGAAGTACGCGTCGATGGACATGGATCCCTGGGTGGTGATCTCCAATTGGCATAGAAGTTGTTCCGTGTAGGTTGGAGGCACAAACTCTCGCCGCATAGCTCTCTTCGTCTTGGGCCAACTCATGTCGTAGGTCTCCGAAGGTGTGTGAAGCCACCATGTGGACGCGTAGTCGTGGAAGTTCCATGTGGCGCACTTCACTTGATCTTCGGGAGGAACTTGATGTAGCTTGAGGTAGTCGTCCAGTAGGCGCTCCCACTCGAGATACTCCTCGGATTCTAGAGTCCCATAGAAAGGAATCTCGTGGTCGGTGTTGAGGTCATAGTAGCTCGTGGAAGTCGCGGACTTGAGCTTGGGGAGCTTCTCTTGAGGTGCTTGTGGGCGAAGATGCCTTGAATTCGCTTGGCAAAGATGCCATGGGAGATGGTGAAGCCATAGAGCGGTGGTTGGTGTTGAGCTCTTGACCTTCATGTTCTTGTTGGTGATGGTGTTGATGCCGACGTGATCTTGCTGGAGATGGTAGCTTGGAAGCATGTGCTCTTGAGCGTCTTCTCGAAGCTGAAGAAGATCATTTGTAAGACTTGATGAGGGCCTTGATCTCTTCCATTTGAGCATCCATCTTGGCGTTCAAGTTGTTCATGGCATTGAACTCGTCATTGTTGTTGTAGACCGAAGGTGAAATGCCTTGCCTATCCATCACAAGACTCGAGTAGAGGTGAGTAGGAAATGAGATAAACAATACTAAGTTACCTTTTCCCGAAGTTGAGGATGTATCCCGTTTCACTCAATGTGAGATGAAAGAATAGTGGAATTGGTACCAGACTTGTTCACTCACACCTATCAAGTAAAGCTTATGGAGTAGCTCAGTGAGGATAGTGGCACAAAAATTTGATGCAAAATGTTAGCAAGAGTCAATAATGTTGAAAGAGATTCACAAATTCGCAAGTGAAACAAGTAGACCAATAGCAATGAATGGCACACGGAAACGCACACACGGATAGATAAAATGGGGTCGTGCAACCAAGGAATGAGCACAAAATGTGGACTCCACAGAAAATGCTCGTGTTGCACAACTCAAGAGAGACGGCAATAATATTGCTCAATAGGCGGATACGACACTTGTGCACAACCTATAAGATGCAAAATGGATAAACTTTCTATCCCAAGTATGCTATATATGTATGGTTCCCGGTGTTTCTCTCACGATGATCCAAGATGATCAAGTATGATATATTCTAATGCACTATGATACGATGCTATGGCACTTGCTTACAAGCTTCTTTGCTCTCTAATTTTGCTTAAAAGCTTATTCTTTTTTTTCTATGGCCACTTTTGCACAATGCACAAACTAAGATAGTAATTGTATATATGCGGGAACAAACTTGTGACACAAGATATGATATGATAACAATATGATACCAATATTATATGGTATATATGCAATGGAAGGTGTATCGATGATCACTAATGTGCACAAGTAACGTTGCCGGCAATACTCAATGGCTAGTCTCGATAGGCAAGTAACGCAAAATGGGCTCGGGGTTATCAATGCAATTGCAAGGGGGATATACAATGGTGTCGTCGAGGTTACCGTCCGTGTTGATGATGAGAGGCGGTGTTGCCAATGTCGACCCATTCCTAGTTAGCCGTAACACCCTAGGAAACGGAAAAAAACCGCAAACTCAAAATCTCAAGGACAAAAGTCAAATGGTGGTAGCGGAAAACGGTGGTAGTTTTGCACTTGGCAATGCGGAAGTGGGATGATGGTGTCGGAGTAAATGACCACGGGTAGCCTAACCGACTCCCCCTGGCTCTTCAAAAATTATCGGGCCGATCGAGCCTTCAAGCACCCAAAGCACAGGGCCGCCTTCCCCTGGCCGGCTATCTCACAGGCCGACTACTGGAAGGCGGCCCAGCCCTAAAACCCTCCCGAAGAGAGCCACAAGAAGGCAGACTCCAAGAAGCCGGCCACAAGAGGACCGACTCCACGATGCCGACCACAAGAGGGCCGGCTCCCGGCAAGCGGCCAAGATTGCACCCTCAAGGACTGCACCCACATAACGGTGACGAGACGGGGCGTGGCTACAGTAAAGCCTGCCACCCCCGAATCCCGGAGCATGCATGGCCACTGTGCGCCGTACGGGTCGGCCATCCCCCGTCCGGCGCGGCACTGTTGCCATGTTGACCATGCCGCCACCCACGACAGGCTGTCAGTATGGCCCGCAGGCGGCGGGCCCCTTCAGCCAGAGAGACGCTCGAAGGCGGCCAAGCCCCCCAGTCGGCCTGGGGTGTAGCCAGCTCCCAATAGCCAGCTACCTCACTCCCTCGAAGTATGTGCATCATTAAGGAGACAAGACGAGGTAAGACTACAGTGAGAGCCCGCCAGACGGCGGCACTGTAGCCATGCTTACCTCGGCAAAGCCCTCGTCATCAGGGGCGAGGCTATAGTAACTAGCCGCCGGCAAGACCCCCAGGCGGTGGGGCCGGCCTGTCGGCCAAGAGGCCGGCAGCCGGCGGGACCCACCTGTCGGCGGGCCCCAGTGGCCGGCGGAGAAGCCGGCGGATACAGACACTGACGGCCTGGACCCGCATCCAGCCGGATTACCATTGTACCCCTGGGGGTAGGCCTATATAAACACCCCAGGGCACCCATGCAAAGGGTTGATCTCTGAGAGTTTTAGATACCACATAGAGAGAAGAGGAGAGCTAGCCTTGCCCTTCTTCTTCCTCTAGCCGAATAGCTCAAGGAGCCACTTGTAGCCACTTGTGTTGACCTAGTGATCATGCGGAGACCTCGCAGAGCAGGACTAGGGGTGTTATCTCCACGAAGAGCCCCGAACCTGGGTAAGATTCGTCGGCGTGCATGTCTTCGCCTTATCCCGTTTCCAGGCACCGGCGATGTCTTACTGGCTCCCACAATGATAAGCCACCCGTTGTCATATGTCGCACCTACCACCCGACATTTGGCGCCCACCGTGGGGCCAGGTGCACCGTCGTCCGGAGACCTGTTCTGGACGGGAACCCATTTCCTTTCCAGCGAGCGTAGCCAGCCCGGCACGCCCGATGGTGCTTGCCCCGACGCGCTGCAAGGCGTCGACGACGCCTGCGCGGCGAGCTTCCTCGCTGATCTTCTTTGCGAGGCTCGCATCCCCAACGAGCCTGCGTCCGACGCGGGCACAGACTGCCCCGAGAGCCGCCTCATCAGCCTCCTCGATCATCTTCACGTCTCCAGCGAGCCTGCTGTGGATTTGGAGTCGGTCGGCTCCACCGACCCGATGCTTGTCGACTCCGACATGGCATCGCTTGACGCCTTCCCCACCAACATGGTGATCATCGACGACCCTCTTCCTTGAGCCGACAGTGGCGGCAGCACTGTCACTGAGGTGCTGGTCATCAGCCATGGCGCCGCCTCAGGCAAGAACGCCCGCGACGCCCTACAACCGGCGCTACACGACCTGTCCGCCCCCATCCCGGCCGACGCCGACGCCGAGACACTGGAGGCACGCCGCCTCGCCCTCATCGCGGAGGGCCAGAAGATAGCATCCATGAGATGCCTCACTGAGGCTCACCACGCGCGAAGTCGACGGTGCCGCCTTTGGGATGCCGCCTCCTGGTGGGCCGAGCTGAGCCGGCATCGTCAAGAAGCGCGGCGCGGCCATCGCCAGCTTGCTGGGAGCAGACCGCCCAGTCTAAGCCACGCCACTCGAGAACCTGCGTCCAAGGGCCCAGCGAATCAACTCGAGACTACCTCACGCGTTGGGCCGAGCTCCGCAACTCCTGCGAAGGTGTGCACAAGGTTCAAGCCATAGAGTACTTCACCGCCGGGTGCCGAGAGGGCACCCTCCTCAAGCACCGGCTCCTCTGCGACGAGCCGACTACCCTCAACGAGCTGCTGATCATAGCAGACAAGTACTCCACGGCCGACTCTTCAATGAAGACTGAGCTTCGAGTGGATGCCTCTGGAAAGATGCTCGCTCCGGCTCCGAAGACGCCGACTGGTGACTCCAATCGACGCCCGTACCCAAACGACAACAAGCGTAAGGCCCCTATGCCGCCTTCCACCAGTCGGCAAGTAGCCACAGTCGAAGACGAACAACCTGAAGGGCGGCCCATGCCCAAGAAGCAGAAGGGTGGCAGGCCGGCTTGGCAGTCGGCTTTCTCCTACGAGCAAACCCTTGATGCCCCCTGCAAGTTCCACAGCGGCGCGAAGCTGTCCAACCACACGACTCGGAAGTATCAGTGGCTCACACGAATCTCCAAAGGCAAAGGGCTGGTGCCGCCTCCACCTGCAGGCCAGCCACCTCCAGCCCCTCAGCAGCCGGCTGCTCGACCAGCAGTCGGAGCCATTCAAGACAAGTTCCTGGACGAGCATGCCGCCTACGTCGTCTTTACAAGCCAAACTGAAGACAGACGCAGTCGGCGCCGACAACACCAAGAAGTCAACGCGGTCGCCTCTAACAACCCAGAGTTTATGCATTGGTCTGAGAAGCCTATCAGCTGGAGCCGGGACGATCACCCAGAGGTGATGCCATCTCCCGGCTCTTATGCATTGGTGTTGGACGCCACCCTCGTGACAGAAAGGCGAGCTGCCCGTTTCTCCCGAGTACTGATTGACGGTGGGAGCAGCATCAACATACTGTACCGTGACACCATGGAGAAGCTGACATCAAGACGAAGCAACTCATGCCAAGCCGGACTGTGTTCCATGGCATCGTACCCGGCCTGTCCTGCTCACCAATCGGCAAGATCAAGATAGATGTTCTCTTCGGAGACAAGGATCACTTCCGCCGAGAAGCAATCTGGTTTGAAGTGGTGGATCTAGAGAGCCCTTAGCACGCGTTACTTGGTCGACCTACCCTGGCCAAGTTCATGGCTGTGCCCCACTATGCCTACCTCAAGATGAAGATGCCTAGCTCAAAGGGGATTATCACCATAGCTGGAGACTACAAGAAATCCTCTGAGTGTGCTGCAGCCAGCAGCCGGTTGGCCGAGTCCCTCGTGATTGCCGAAGAAAAGAGATGCTGGACCGAGTCGTGACCATGGCCGGCAAGCAGCCGGCCCTGTCCCCTGACCCCAAGGAATATGATGCTCAAGGCTCCTTCCAGCCGGCCAAGGAAACAAAGAAGATACCTCTGGACCCAAAGAACCCGGAGAGGTTTGCCGTCATTGGAGCAAACCTGGACAGCAAATAGGAAGGCGAGCTCGTCGATTTCCTCCGTGAGAATCGGGACATCTTTGCATGGTCCCCAAAGGACATGCCGGGTGTTCCGAAGGATTTCGCTGAGCACAAGCTACATGTCCGAGCAGACGCAAAACCAGTCAAACAACCTCTCCGCCGACTGTCGGAGGAAAAGAGAAGGATTGTAGGAGAAGAGATAGCCCGGCTTCCGGCAGCCGGCTTCATTATGGAGGTGTTTTTTCCAGAATGGCTTGCCAACCCGGTCCTTGTATTGAAGAAAAACAATAAATGGCGCATGTGTATAGATTATACCAGCATCAACAAAGCCTGCCCCAAAGATTCGTTTGCCTTACCTCGAATCGATCAAGTGATAGACTCCACAGCCGGATGCGAGCTATTGAGTTTCTTGGATGCTTACTCAGGCTACCATCAGATCAAGTTGGATCCAGCCGACCGCCTGAAGACCGCCTTCATCACACCATTCGGAGCTTTCTGCTACCTGACTATGACATTCGGCTTGAAAAATGCCGGTGCCACTTTTCAGCGTTGCATGCAGAAATGCCTCCTCAAGCAACTCGGCAGAAATGCCCACGTCTATGTAGACGATATTGTGGTGAAGACGGAGAAGCGCGGCACCCTGCTGGAAGACCTCAGAGAAACATTCGACAACTTGCGCCGGTTTCAGATCAAGTTCAACCCTGAGAAATGCGTGTTCGGAGTACCAGCTGGCCAGCTTCTAGGCTTCTTGGTCTCCGAACGCGGCATCGAGTGCAACCCAGTGAAGATCAAGGCCATAGAGAGAATGGAGATTCCTACCAAGCTGCGAGACATCCAAAAGTTTACCGGGTGCCTGGCCTCCCTGAACCGCTTCATCAGCTGGCTAGGAGAGAAGGCTCTCCCCCTGTACCGACTCATGAAAAAGTCCACCCACTTCGAGTGGAACGACCAAGCAGACCAAGCTTTTCACGAGTTGAAGAAGATGCTGACCACGCCACCTGTCTTGGCGGCGCCAACTGAGAAAGAGCCCATGCTCCTTTACATTGTCGCGACTAGCCGAGTGGTCAGCACAGTTATTGTAGTCCAACACCCAGAAGAAGGCCGGGCTCAGTTAGTCCAGAGGCCGGTGTATTATTTGAGCGAAGTACTGTCCACCTCGAAGCAAAACTACCCGCACTACCAGAAGATGTGCTATGGAGTATACTTCGCCGCCAAGAAACTGAAGCCCTACTTTCAAGAGAATCCCATCACGGTCATATGTACTGCCCCGCTTGCCGAGATCATAGGCAGCCGGGATGCATCCGGCTGGGTGGCCAAGTGGGCCATTGCGCTGGCTCCTTACACGATCTTCTACCAGCCTCGCACCGCCATCAAGTCCCAAGCATTGGCCAACTTCCTTGTCGACTGGGCCGCGACCCAGTACCTACCGCCGGCTCCCGACTCCACTCATTGGTGGATGCACTTCGATGGATCCAAGATGCGTATCGGCTTGGGAGCCGGCATCGTCCTCACCTCTCCCAAGGGCGACAAACTCAGATACACATTGTAAATTCATTTTGCCGCCTCCAACAACGTGGCCGAGTACGAGGCGCTCATACATGGGCTCCGGGTAGCCAAAGAGCTCGGCATCCGCCGGATCCTGTGCTATGGCGACTCGGATTTGGTAGTCCAACAATCATCTGGCGACTGGGACGCCAAGGACGCAAACATGGCGAGCTAACGATTCCTCGTCCAGCAAATCAGCGGATACTTTGAAGGATGCGAGTTCCTCCACGTGCCACGGGCCGACAACGAGCAAGCAGATGCCCTGGAACGAATCGGTTACACCCGACAAGCTATCCCAACCGGCGTCTCTCTGCAACGCCTCCTCAAACCGTCTCCAGAATCAGACTCCATCTTCGTACTGCCTGACCCTGATGCAGTCGGATCCGACTTGGGGAACCCAACAGGCGGCTCGGGGACTGTCGTAGTCGCACCCGGCTCGGGGACTTCAGAACCCGGCCCGGGGACTGCAGCAGTAGGCCCGGGGTCTGCAACGACACAACAGGCGGTGGCCGACTCCAACTCTTCACCACCCAACCAACCCACCCTGGTCGCAGTAGCCGTATTGGCAATAGAAGAAGTCACAGCTCCATCATGGGCCCAACCCATCCTCAACTTCCTGGTAAACAGAGAGCTGCCGACTGACGAGATCTCGGCAAGACAAGTTCAACGCCGAGCCGGAGCATACACAATAGTAAACAGAGATCTCATTAGGCGCAGTGTCACTGGAGTCTTCCAGCGCTGCGTCGAGCCAGAGAAGGGCATAGCAATCCTCAAGGACATCCACCAAGGAGAATGCGGCCACCACGCGGCCTCAAGATCACTTGTCTCCAAAGCTTTCCGCCATGGGTTCTTCTGGCCAACTGCTTTGGAAGACGCCAAGGAATTAGTCAAATACTGCAAAGGGTGCCAAGTCTTCAGCTCCAAGCAACACCTGCCGACTTCTGCACTCAAGACCATCCCCCTCACCTGGACCTTTGCCGTCTGGGGACTGGACATGGTGGGCCCATTCAAGACAGCACGCGGCGGCATGACACATCTGCTTGTCGCCGTGGACAAATTCACCAAGTGGATTGAAGCGAAGCCAATCAAGAAGCTGAACGGGCCGACTGCCGTGACATTCATCGCAGATATCACCACCCGGTATGGCATATCACACAACATCATCACCGACAATGGCACGAATATTGCCAAAGGAGCACTGGCACGTTTCTGTGCGACACAGAGCATCCAACTGGACTTAGCGTCCGTTGCCCACCCGCAGTCAAACGGCCAAGTCGAGCGAGCAAACGGCCTCATCCTCTCCGGCATCAAGCCCCGACTGGTCGTACCACTGGAGCGTTTGGCCGGCTGTTGGCTCGACGAGCTGCCGACCGTCCTCTGGAGTCTGCGTACTACCCCGAACAAGTCAACCGGCTTCACCCGTTTCTTCCTTGCATATGGTGCCGAGGCTGTCATCCCAACTGACATTGAGTTCGACTTACCTCGGGTCACCATGTACACGGAGACGGAGGCCAAGGAAGCGCAAGAAGACGGCGTTGACCTACTGGAAGAGGGCCGGCTGTTAGCACTCAGCCGGTCCGCCATCTACCAACAGGGTTTGCGCCGTTACCACAACCGGAAGGTCAAGCCAAGATCCTTCCAAGAAGGCGATCTTGTGCTCCGGCTGATCCAGCGAACAGCCGGCCAACACAAGCTCTCGGCCCCTTGGGAAGGCCCCTTCGTCATCAGCAAGGCCCTAGGCAACGACTCCTACTACCTGATCGACGCACAGAAGCCGAAGGCACGCAAGAGAGATGATTCCGGCAAGGAGTCAGAACGACCATGGAACGCCAATCTCCTCCGAAGATTTTACAGCTAAATGCAGTATGTACCACATTACCTTTTGTATTAAGTACAAGACAACGGCCCCCCCGAGGAGCACTCGGGGACTACCCTCTTTTATCTACGTATGATGAGTGTCATACCTATGAATGTATTAGTACATTTGTTTTCCTGTCCGGCACCGGGTACGATCAGTCGGCCCGGGGACTTGCCGCCTTGAGTTATATTAAAGTTCTACCTGCAGTCAGACAAGTAGTGTGCCGGCACCCAAGCCCTCTCTTGTTGAAAGTCACAGCTCAAAGAATCGACTGTCCGACTGGCAAGAGACAAAGGCAGGAAAGGATGCCCACACGAAAAACGGCTAAGGACTAATGAACTTATATAACACAAGCCGGCCTCCCACCCCGCCAACCGGCTGTCAGAACAGCCGGCTGGACGGCTTCCGATTCACCCTGCTACAATCTAAGAAAGCTAGAGTACTTGCCCTCCCAAACGGCCAAGCCCTTCCCCAGCCACAGACTGCAGAGCAGCTGTCCGGCTGGGAAGGCGGCGACCAAGGGAGGGCGGCAAAGGAAACAGCCAAAAGGAGGAAAAGCAAATACAATCGGAAGCCAAGCACATGCATGATTATATTTACAAAAAAGGCCCTCGAAAGGCCGGTGTTCAACATAGTTTGAATACACCCCTAGTGGGTGGAACTGCGCAAACCAAACAAATATTGTTCAAATAGTAATAAACAGGAAAGCAAAGGTGGCGGATCAGGCCAAAGGTGCAACAATGAGCCAGGAAGGTCAGTGGAGAGGGCAGTGCTGGCTGGAGGAGTGGCCGACTGGCGAGTCTCGGCTTGATCATCACCGGCTGCAGGCGGCGCGCTCGCACGCACCTCGTTGCTGGAGGCACGATCAAGCTGAGGCTGGTCGGTTGCTCCACCGTCTGTCACGGCGTCTTCACCATCCTCTCCCTCCTCCTCTTCGCCCTCGTCACTGGAGTCGATCTCCTCCGCCGAGTCTTCACCATCCGCTGGGTCAGCCCAAACCACTCCTCCGGCTGAGCAATGCCATCATCATTCACCTCAGGGGCAAAGGCACCGGTGTCGGTGTAATCGGCGATCGCCGAGGCGCGCTGGATGATAGCCGGCCGCACCGCCTCTAGCTCCTCGTTGGCCTCCTGCCGCCAGGTGGTCAGCTGGGCCAAATCCAGCCCAGGATACCAAGCTCGGACGAACTCCAGCGCCCGCCTGGCGCCTGACGGAGTTGCAGAAGCCTTCCAGGCCTCGAAGCGGCCAACCGCTACCTCCAGCCAGTCGGCAGTCTGACTGGGGGTATGGGGAACCACCTCGCCGGGCGAGAGGGCGGCCAGCACTTGCGCCCCAACGCGCTGAAGACGGCGGAGCATGCGGTGAGCCGGCTGGAGGCGGGCTTGGATCGCCAGAAGCTGCTCGTCAAGCGACCGGCGAGCATCCAGCGTGATCTCAGCTCCAGCCTACCTTTGCGCGTCGCGGCGGGCCTTGATGACTTGGTTGGCGGCAACGGAGTAACCAGGGAAGTACTCTGCGCAAGTAAGAAAGGAAAAAAATACAAAGTCAGAAAATGGACCAAATGGCAGGCGGCAAGCAAAGGGACGAAGAAGAAGGCGGCCTACCGTCAACCAAATCTTCGATCTGGCCGTAGCTGTCGCTCAGAGCTTGCCTTGCCTCAGCCCAGCTCGCCGCCTCGATCTCGTATTCGGCTTGGAGGGCGGCCTCGCTATCCTGTGCCGCCTTCAGGGCCGCCTTATGGCTCTCCTTCTGGTCGGCCAGCTTCTTGAACAAGCGATCACGCTCCTGAGCCAAGGCGTTGCACTCGGCTTCCTTGGCGCGAAGGGCGGTCTGGGCCCCACCCAACTGCTCCCTCAGGTCGGCATTGACCTCTGCAGATATGGTAAAGAAGAAAAAAAGCAATAAGAAAGAAGTCGCCAGGAAAGATCCGGCCCGACTGCTCAGCAGTCGGCCCGAATCTCGGGGACTACACCCAGTGGGTGCGCTGACGCGCCCCCACGTGAGATAAAAGATGAAGCACTTACTCCGGCTCTCGGTCAGATCAATGGTCTTCTAGTCCAGCTCCCGGGCCTGGGAGTTGAAGGTAGCCGCGCGGAGGTTGTGATAGTCTTGCAAATAGGACAGAGGAGCGAATAAGAACAAGATAGCAATCGAAGTCTACTAAGAAGTTCCCAGCCGCCTGCTCAGCAGCCGACTCGGAACTCGGGGACTACACCCAGTGGGTGCACTGACGCGCCCCCACGGAAGAAATCAAGAACAAGAAACAAAAAAGCGGGAAGACTCACCCGAATGGCCGTCCGCGTCGCGAGGAACTCTTGAGTATACTGCTTCAGCACGGTGGCTTGGGATTGAAGCCGGTTCCGGACTTCTTGCGCCGCCATGTTCAGCACGGCTGTCCCACCACCCGGCGTCCACCCCGGCGAGCTGGCGCTGGCCGTCTCCAGATCCTGGGCCAACGAGCTAGAGCCCGCGGCCTTCTGCGGGTCCGGCGCCGAAGTCGCCTTCCCTGCGCGCTGGCGCGATGGCGACCGGACCACAAGGTCTCCCTCGCAGCCGGCTCGCCTCCAGCCGGTTGCACGGGCGGCGCGCTAGGCCGGCTGCCTTGGTCCGCCCCAGTCAGCGATGGCGGTGCCGCCTCCCTCTCCAGCACGGCGACGTCGCCCCTCCTCCCTCTCCATCACCAGCTGGTCGCCACCGGATTCCTCCGGCGGGGGGCACCGGGATCTCGGTCACCACAGCGCGAAGGGGGACCACAAGCTGCGGATGCCGGTTACGCAGGGCCTCCGCCGCCCTCTCTGCGGCTGCAGCCTCCGCCTGAGCCTTGGCCGCTGCGTCGGCTTGTGCCTCCGCCGACTTCTCCGTCGTCTCCTGCGCCGCCGTGGCAGCCGCCGCCCTCAGCTCCTCCGCCTCCCGCTCCTCCCGCACCTCCCGCGCATTTCGCTCCGTCGCTGCTTGAAGCTCGTCACAGGGGTCCATGCGGCGGGCGCTTGCAGATCCTCCCGCTGCTCCAACCATGGAGGCGGCAGCGGTCCGCTCAAGAGAAAGCGGAGCCCTATTTTTTTAAGTCAAGACAAGGACTCAGAAGAATATCAACAAAAAAGAAGAAGGAATACGTGAGAGAATTGACACTTACGCCGAAACCATTTGTGGCTGCTTCACCACCTTGCGGAAGCGGGCAGCCTTCGCGGCTGCCTCGTCCCGCTTGGTCACAGCCGCCGCGCCCTTGGGCTTCTCCGGCCGACTGCCGAATAGGCTCGGCGCGGCCCGGCGCTTCTGCGCGCCGCCTCGGACAGCCGGCGCGGCAGATGAACCCGCGCCATGATGATCGGACGCCGACTAGCGGCATGGGACGACTTCCGCCTCGTCATCATCTGACCATTCGTCGAAGCTGGCTCCAAGCCCGGAGCCGCCTGCCTCGCCGCCTCCCCCCACGGTGTCGTCGTCCAGAGCGGCCGCCCCCAAGTCGGGGTCGTCCAAGTCGTGCGTCGTCCGGTCGGGGGGATATTGGCGCTCCACCCCCGCCGCCCCGGCTGCCGGTCGAAGGAGGGGGCTCTGTCAAGACAAACCGACTGGTCAGAGTCGGCCAAGAGAAACTTGGTGACAAAAGTAAAGAAGAGAAGAAAAAGAAAGCTTACCATAGGCGGGGGATTAGCACGGGAGTACGGCTCCTTGCCAAACTGCCACTCGTCGGTGAGCTTGCAGTTCGCAAGGTAGTTCACCATGTGAGCTACCTCCGCATGACGCATCTCCTTGGTACACAGCCGACTCGGATCGAGTTGGCCGCTCATTTGACAAATCATATGAGCGCGGCCTTGGAGCGGGAGCACCCGGCGCGCCACGAAGGCGGCCAGCAGGTCGGACCCGGTCAGGCCCTCCGACTGGACCAATACCCGGAGTCGCGCGACGAGGGCGGCTCCAGCAGGCGACAGTGTTTTGGCCCGATAGGACCATTGGGGCCGCCTCCCAGCCGGCGGGCCGGCTACATAAGCCGGCAAGTTGATGAAGTCGCCTTGCGGAGCGACGTTCTTCACATAGAAGTAGGATCGCTGCCCGAGCTTCACCGACTGGATCAGCGTGATGGGAGGAAAAGGGTTGTCGGCTACCGGCCTCCGCATCGCGATGAAGGCGCCGCTCTGAGCCGGCACGCCCCTCATGGCGGTACCGAGCTTGGACTGGAAGAATTCCCCCCAGAGCTCGAGGGTGGGAAGGACGCCGAGGAAGCCCTCGCACAAAGTGACGAAGGCAGACAGTAGCACCACCGTGTTTGGAGTGAGGTGGTGCAGCTGGAGCTGGTAGAACTCGAGGAAGGAGCGGAAGAAGCCGCTCGTAGGCAGGCTGAGGCCGCGCAGGCAGTGCGAGCGGAAGATTACCTGCTCGCCCTCCTCCGGCGCCGGCGACATCTCCCTCTCCGGCGCAAGACGGACCCGCACATGATCCTTGCTGGGCAACCACCGCGTCTTGCGGAGGAAGTCGATGTGGTCCTCGTGGACGTTGGAGCCATCCCAGTCTCCGCCGCGCAACATGAGGGCAAGAAGCCGATGAAAAAGGCACGGTGACGGCGAAAGCACGGCCCCGCGGCGGCGAAGCTACGGGGTAGTGCGATGACTGGAGGGGCGGCGCGGCAGCGAGGGGCTACAGCGATGGAGAGGAAGAGGAAGAGGAAGAAGAAGATGGCGGAGCGAGGGAGAGCGTGCGAGCATCTGCCGCTCCTCCTCCTCCCCCTATTTATAGCCTCGTGTGGCGAAGCCGAGGAGGCAAGGCGTAGGGGGGCATGGGATTAACTGCGCCCACTCCCCCACGTCCCGCGATTATTGCGCCCTAACGGCGTGCGGAACCTGCCGTTGGAAGGCGAATGGCCCGTTTTGGGCCACAGAAGATCCACACCTAGGCCGAGGCGTGGAAGTGGCGGGCCCGGGCCTGCGGCAGTGTCCGTCGCGCGCGTGGGCTGGCAGGCTCTCCCAGCTGGAGGGCGCCACGTGGCGCGCGGGCGGCAAGCGGCCGGCCCGCAACCTGGCGTGTGCGCCAGCTGGTTCCTGCCTTCAGACTTCAAAGCCTCACCAAGACGGCGCACCTGATCAAAGCCGGCTCCTAGCTGCTGGCTCCTCAAGATAGGAAGCTGATTGAGCATCTCGTCCTCCTTTCAGCCACGAAGCCCAACCAGCTCCGGGGACTACTGTCGGAGTAAATGACCACGGGTAGCCTAACCGACTCCCCCTGGCTCTTCAAAAATTATCGGGCCGATCGAGCCTTCAAGCACCCAAAGCACAGGGCCGCCTTCCCCTGGCCGGCTATCTCACAGGCCAATTACTGGAAGGTGGCCCGGCCTTGAAACCCTCCCGAAGAGAGCCACAAGAAGGCAGACTCCAAGAAGCCGGCCACAAGAAGACCGACTCCACGATGCCGGCCACAAGAGGGCCGGCTCCCGGCAAGCGGCCAAGATTGCACCCTCAAGGACTGCACCCACATAACGGTGACGAGACGGGGCGTGGCTACAGTAAAGCCTGCCACCCCTGAATCCCGGAGCACGCATGGCCACAGTGCGCCGTACGGGTCGGCCATCCCCCGTCCGGCGCGGCACTGTTGCCATGTTGACCATGACGCCACCCACGACAGGCTGTCAGTACGGCCCGCAGGCGGCGGGCCCCTTCAGCCAGAGAGACGCTCGAAGGCGGCCAAGCCCCCCAGTCGGCCTGGGGTGTAGCCGGCTCCCAATAGCCAGCTACCTCACTCCCTCGAAGTATGTGCATCATTAAGGAGACAAGACGAGGTAAGACTACAGTGAGAGCCCGCCAGACGGCGGCACTGTAGCCATGCTAACCTCGGCAAAGCCCTCGTCATCAGGGGTGAGGCTACAGTAACCAGCCGCCGGCAAGACCCCCAGGCGGTGGGGCCGGCCTGTCGGCCAAGAGGCCGGCAGCCGGCGGGATCCACCAGTCGGCGGGCCCCAGCCGGCGGAGAAGCCGGCGGATACAGACACTGATGGCCTGGACCCGCATCCAGCCGGATTACCATTGTACTCCTGGGGGGTAGGCCTATATAAACCTCCAGGGCACCAATGCAAAGGGTTGATCTCTAAGAGTTTTAGACACCACATAGAGAGAAGAGGAGAGCTAGCCTTGCCCTTCTTCTTCCTCTAGCCGAATAGCTCAAGGAGCCACTTTTAGCCACTTGTGTTGATCTAGTGATCATGCGGAGACCCCGCAGAGCAGGACTAGGGGTGTTATCTCCACGGAGAGCCCCGAACCTGGGTAAGATTCGCCGGCGTGCATGTCTTCGCCTTATCCCGTTTCCAGTCACCGGCGATGTCTTACTTGCTCCCACAATGATAAGCCACCAGTTGGCATATGTCGCACCTACCACCCGACAGATGGGTTATGCGAGTCAATGTTGAAGTGACCGTCCCTAAGTAGCTGAAACACCTTAGGAGATGCAAGCCACAACTCAAACAAGCTCAAACAAAAATTGGGTTATGTTGGGGTGGTGGAAGTGTATGGTGGGCAAGCCTATGCGGTAGTGGTAGTGGTGGTTGATGAAGAAGCAACCATCCCTAAGTAGATAAAACACTTTAGGAGACTCAAATCACAACTCAAGCAACCACTAATGCTATGGTGAACAAATTGGTTTAGGTTGCGGAAGGGTATGGTGGTTATGCGGATGATGTGGTGAAAGCCCTAGGCAAAGATGCCAAAGTTGCAAAATTTTGATGGATTCAAATGGTGTAGGTAGTAATTTTGTGGGATGGGGGATGTCAAAAGCTTCAAAACGAGCTAAAGAATGTCAAAATCGGAGTTCGGATGAATTAGTTATGGGTAAAACAAAAATCAGCCGAAGTCAATATGTACAGGTATCGGACGTCCGAAAATGGACGGGTGTCCGGTCGTCGGACGTCCGGTCGGGCTTGGAAATCCGCTAATTTCATTCTGTTTGGTGGCACCGGTCGTCCGGAAAGTGTCGGATGTCTGGTGGTTCCTGGGGCTCCGGACGTCCGTTAAAGTGTCGGCCGTCCGGTGTATCGGGGTCAACACGGGATTTGAGCTCTAGGACGCGATTTTGGGCGGAATTTGGGATTTTTGGGGTCAAAATTGAGGAGATTTCGTGGATGGAAAGTGTAGAAACTTGGGGAGATGCTAGATCCACATGAAACAAAGCAAATCTATGGATCAAAATCAACAAAACATCATCATACCAACCAATCACAAAAAAAATTGGGGCTATTTTGATGGGGAATTTCGAATTTTAGGACAAAATCAAGCAAAAGAAGGCTAGAACACGATGGGAGGGACTCCAAATACGTGATCAACATGGCTCATGATACCAAAATATCATGAGACAAGCTGGCTCTGATCCAAGATGATGTAGGGTAGAACCCTAGTGGCCCGATCTTTCATGATTGGAGTGGATTCCCTCGAAGACACGGGGAAGAACGGGGAGAAATCACAAGGGGAAACACTCAAGAACGAGTCAAATCACACATCCACTAGACAATCAAACACACAAGATCGACAAGGTACATGAACAACAAAGGGAAAGATACAAGGTAAAGTTCATCTCCATGAGGAGGTCTTGATGATATCCTAGACGAATCGTCCCTTGCGGGGTCTTGACGATATATCCCGCAGGATCTTCTCACATGGAGGTCTTGAACTCCATGGGAGTGGTGGTCTCTCTCTCTTTCAAGAGTAGAGGTAGGTAGGAGCAAAGCTCACATACAAATGAGCTATCACTTTGCTAACCCTAGAAAGGAGGTGGAGGTGGTCTATTTATAGTCTAAGCCACGAAGGGGTAAGTGGGAGAGGGATACACGGCCAAACGCCCGGCTGCGCACAGGCAGGTACCGGATGACCGGTGGGGGTCGGACGTCCAGTGGCTCGGGACGGACCGGACATCCGAAAGTCTTCGGACTTCCGCTTTTTCCTTCTATGAACGTGGCACCGGATGTCCGGTCGGCGTCGGTCGTCCGGGCGCTGGGACTTGTCAGACGTACGGTGTTCGTCGGTCGTCCGGCCGTTGTATCACTCGTCGCCTGGAGTTCTTCTCGCCGTCTAGGCTGCGTCAGGAACCGGATGTTCGGTGGCGTCCGGACGTCCGGTGGCTGTAGCTTGTAGCAGCTCTGTTTCTTCCGTCTTCTCTTCCATTCTTCCCTCGCGGATGGTGTAGGTGTTCCTTGGCGCTTGCACTCCTTCTCGTCATCCGTGAGGTTCCGGTAATACCTATGCATGCACACGGGAGGAATGTCAAGTAGTATACCATCCTCGAAGGGGTCAAGTGAACACGTGTAAAGGAGATGATTCACCTTGATGTATGTGAAGTAGATGTCACACGTGTCACTTGCCGAACGGACTCTTTACATGGTGATGTCCGTAGGATGCTCCGCATCATCTCCGCCCCCTTGGGAAAGATCCAACCTCGGATCGAAAACCAAATCACCATGGGAAAGAGATGGCTTCGCCGTGTAGAAGTGGACGTTCACCAAGTACTCGCCATCTTGACAATCGGAATATGCACTCTCCAATGTCGCACCATCTTGTGATTCCTTCAAAAGGAGCAAGGACAACGAACACTTGGAAAAACAAATGTGGTTAGAGTTAGTGCAAAACCAAGCATTCAATTAGGGATTCACCCAACAAGTGTCGTTATCATGCAAATCATATGGTTTGACAAGGATTGTGACATGGCATGTAAGCACATAAATTGAGCACAAGCAAAGATATCATGGGGACAAGCATGTAAATGTGAGGTAGTGATGCAGATATGTGTGATAAGAGAATAAGGATCTACCTTAAGTTCATAGCAAGCATTCACAAATTGCTCAATGAAAGGTCTATGGAAGGAATAAGAATCATTCACAACACCAAATAAAATGAAGTGTCTAAATACATGGGACAAGTGCAAGACAATCCAAGCATAATGTGCATAGGGTGCAGTGAAGATATCGTGGCACTCAACACAATGGAAAGAGCAATTGTTCAACATGTGTGAGGCAATCAAGTCAATAATGTGACAAGTAATGGGACATGGCATATGTGAAGAAGTGACATTGTTGCAACCAAACATATGATAGGAGCAAGTAAACCAAGAATTGGATGCAACACACAAGGCATATATATCATGATGCATGTAAATGTGTAAATGGAAAGTCGAAGCAAGATCTCTAACATGTGCGCAAAGAAGGGGTCCAAGATGACAAATAAGTCTCATGGTGCAAGCAACACAAGTAGTATGATCCACAATATTCATGCTCATGGTTTTGGGTTTCTTGAAAGAGAAGGATATCACCTCGAAAGCGTGTCCTTGTGCGTTCTTCCCAATGCCGAAGCACAAGCAAGTGCGATGTAAAATCATCGTGGTAGAAGGTGGTTCGCTCTCAATAGCTCGAATGGTCAACTCACGTGACGTGGAAGTCGACACAATGTCCAAGTGTTCTACACATGCACAAAACAAAACAAAGAAAGTATGTGCATGGTAGATAAACACATCATCCATCGTGATGGTTCTCTTCTCTTGCACATAATCATTAGAAGCACAAGTGCATGAACAATATGATGCAACAATGGCTATATTCATGGCACTAGGTATATGGTGCAAAGAGGTAAGACAAGCATGCCTCACAAGAAATATGTCAAAATCTCCAAATACATGTGAGAATGCTATGGGGGCAATCTCATGAGAAAGACTATAATCATTGTTGCACCCAATACATGGCAAATCATCTAGCATGCGAGAGGCAACACATGGAGATAGATGACAAGAAGCAATAACAATCATGTGCAAAGCATGTAGATGGTTGTCATCAACCGCATGAAATAGGCAAGTATGAATCATCGGTGATGCAACATAAGCAAGAATAGTAATCAAGTCATGCAAACTAGTGGAGCGTTGTTGTTGTAGCGTGCAAGCACCTTGAAGGGTCCATCGGCCCGTGGTAGAAGTTTGGACTTGCGTTCGGTGGGGAAGCGTTCCTTGCGAAGGTGTAGCCACACAAGATCTCCAACGTTAAATATCATGGGTTGCTTGTTGATGTTGAGCTTGGTCGCGAGTCGTTGTACTTGGCGCTCGATGGTGTGCCTTGTATCTTCATGCATCTTCTTGAGGTAGTTCACTCGGGCACTCGCATCCTTATTGATGCGCTCTTGTAGTCGTAGAGCAAGAATGTCGAATGGGGACAACGGGTTGAAACCGTAGACGACCTCGAAAGGGGACTTGCCGTAAGTCGAATGTCTGGCGCGGTTGTAGGCGTACCCGCCGATGGGTAGGCATTCTTCCCATTCCTTGAGGTTCTTCTTGATCAACATGCGAAGAAGTGTGGATAGTGTGCGGTTCGTCACCTCTGTTTGGCCGTCGGTTTGAGGATGGTATGCCGAAGAGAACAAGAGCTTGATTCCGAGCTTGGCGCATAAGGTCTTCCAAAAGTAACTCAAGAACTTGACGTCGCGGTCCGAGACAATCGTCCTTGGCACTCCGTGTAGGCACAAGATTTCCCTACAAAAAAGATTTGCAACATGTGAAGCATCGTCTATCTTGTTGCATGGTATGAAATGTGCACAACAACAAACACGGAATCATTTCCATTTCTAGTTCTAGGCAAACCAAGCACAAAATCCATGCTAATATCTTCCCATGGTTGATATGTAATTGACAGAGGCATGTAAAGGCCATGAGATTGAGCTTTTGACTTAGCTTTGATACATGTCGAACATCGGTTGCTGAAGCATGAGACGTCGTGGAACATCTTGGGCCAATAATAGTTGTTGGAGAGCGTAGCAAATGTCTTGTCGCATCCAAAGTTTCCCATTAGTCCTCCATGAGATTCTTGCAAAAGTAACAAACAAAGAGAAGACTCGGGAATACATAGTTTGTTAGCTGTCATAAGATAATCATCTTTGATGTAATAGCGTTCCCAAGATGTATGCGTCAAACACTTGGCATAAGGAATTGCAAAAGTAGGATCATGTGCATACAAGTCTTTTATGTGCTCAAAGCCAATGATATTCAATTCAAGTTTAGTAACAAGCATGCATATACGGGAAAGCGCATCCGCCACAACATTTTATTTGCCTTTTATGTATTTGATGACATAAGGAAATGACTCTATAAATTCACTCCATTTAGCATGACGCTTGTTCAACTTAGTTTGGCCCTTAAGGTACTTAAGCGTTTCATGATCGGTATGAATGATAAATTCATGAGGGCAAAGATAATGTTCCCATTCACGCAAACCTCACACTAAAGCATATAGCTCTTTGTCATAGATGGGATAATTGAGTTGCGCTCCGGAGAGTTTCTCACTAAAGTAAGCTATGGGGCACTTCTCTTGCGTTAACACACCTCCTACGCCATTACCGCTAGCATCGCAACGAATTTCGAAGGGTTTGTCAAAGTTGGGTAATGCAAGCACGGGAGCATGAGTAAGCAAATTCTTAAGCTCATTAAATGCGCTATCATGAGATGGTCCCCAAACAAATGGCGCATTCTTTTCAGTCAAAGCATGTAAAGGAGATGCAATGGTGCTAAAGTCCTTAACGAATCTACCATAGAAACCGGCTAGGCCTAGGAAACTTCGCACTTGTTGCAAGTTGGTTGGTTGGGGCCAAGTTTTAATAGCATTTATCTTAGATTCATCAACATAAACACCCTTAGAATACACAACAAAACCTAAGAAAACAAGCTTATCAACACCAAAAAGGCATTTGTCCATATTAGCATAAAGTCGCTCTTTCCTAAGGGTTTGCAACACAGTTCTAAGATGGGTGACATGATCTTTGAGAGATTTGCTAAACACAAGAACGTCATCAAAGTAGACCACAACAACTACACCAATATAGGGTCGAAAAACAAAATGCAAGAGTCGCATGAAGGTGCCGGGTGCTTCGGATAAACCCACCGGCATAACAAGCCATTCATATAAGCCAAACTTGGTCTTAAATGCGGTTTTCCATTCATCACCTTCATGGATGCGTATTTGATAGTAGCCACTTTTAAGATGAATTTTAGAAAAAATGGCGGCGCCGCTAAGTTCATCTAGCATATCATCTAGGCATGGAATGGGGTAACGATAACGCACGGTAATAGCATTGATTGGACGACAATCGGAACACGTGCGAAATGTACCATCTTTCTTGGGAACAAGGATTACCGGTACGGCACAAGGGCTCAAGCTTTCGTACATGGCCGCTGTCGATGAGGTGTTGTACTTGCCGTTGGATCTCCTTAGTTTCCTCGAGGTTGACGCGGTAGGGAGCCTTGTTAGCAAGGGGTGCTCCGGGGAAGAGGTCGATTCGGTGCTCAATGCCTCGTAGTGGAGGTAGACCCGGAGGTAGCTCGTCGGGGAAACGTCTTGGAATTACTGCAAAAGAGAAGATAACACTAGAGGTATATTGTGATATGTGTTAGTTTTTGGTGCCTCGTCCTTGCACAAGAGGACATAGTGCACAACACTTGATGGGTTCTCACACATTTCTCTCATCTCACGTTTGGTGGCAAATAGGACTAGATTCTTCTTGTCGCTCATCATGGAGGCACTCAATTTGGGCTTTTGGCGCTCACTCTCTTTTTGGTGGTTCACTCTCTCACTATTCTCTCCACGATGGGTGTCTTGCTTGTCGGCGATCACTTGGCTTGGAGACATAGGTCAGAGAACGTACTCGTTTCCTTTCATCTTGAAGCTATAGTGATTTGTACGCCCGTTGTGGATGACGCCTCGGTCGAATTTCCATGGCCGTCCAAGAAGGAGGTGGCAAACGGACATCGGAACAACATCGCACTCCAAAGTGTCTTCGTAAGCTCCGATCTTGAAGGAAACTTTGACCGTATGCTCGACTTGGATAGTGCCGGAGTCGCTTAGCCATTGAACCTTGTAGGGGTGCGGGTGCTTTGTCTTGACCAATTGGAGCTTGGAGCATAGTTCTTCACTTGCTAAGTTATGGCAACTCCCTCCATCGATGATGACCTTGACAGACCTTCCACTGATGCCGGCCTTGGTGTGGAAGATATGGCATCTTTGGTCCTCATCTTGTTTATGTTGAAGAGTCAAGACCTTGGAGACAACGAGAGCGGGGCTCGAATCCTCATCACAAAACACTTGCTCATCTTCATCGAGAGCGGGGCTCGGATCCTCATCACAAAAGCGGTGCATGGCCACTTGCTTAAGGGCTTCCATTTCCTCTTCACTCATGGAGTCATAGGTTCCGTCGTCGTTGAGGATCATGGTGCGCTTGTTGGTACACTCAAAGGACTTGTGGCCTCGGCCGCGCATGTAAAACATTTGAAGGAACTTTTCTTGATGGTCTCATCGGTCGGATTAGATGATGAAGCTATCGGCTTGAAGGTGCTTGTAGTAGGAGGACGACTTGAGGTTGTCGAAGTTTTCTTGTAACTTGAATTGTCGTCGTTGCTTGTAGATGGCTTGGTTGAGGTAGAAGGAGTTGGAGTCGTTGAAGCTTGGTTGTTGGAGAAACCATAGGACTTGGATGAGAACTTGGCATACTTGAAGTCATCTTGCACTTGGTGTAACGCTTTGGTAGCTTGATGCACTAGTTCGATGAGGTTTGAGTATTGTTGGAAGTCGGCGATCTTCTTGATAGGATGATTGAGTCCATTCAAGAAACGTGCCATAGTTTGCTCATCATCTTCCGTGACATTGGCTCGTATCATGGAAATCTCCATTTCCTTGTAGTATTCTTCAACGGTCTTGGTTCCTTGCTTGAGGAGTTGGAGTTTCTCGAAGAGGTCTTTGTTGTAGTAGGTTGGCACAAAACGTGCTCTCATGAAATCCTTCATTTGCGCCCAAGTTGTGATGGGTGGTTCACCTTTTGCCGCTCGGCGCCTGATGACTTGTTCCCACCAAATGAGGACGCAGTCTTGGAACTCAAGGGATGCCATCGCGATCTTCTTCTCTTCCTCATAGTTGTGCAAGCGGAAGATTTTGTCAACCTTCAATGCCCATGAAAGGTACTCTTCGGGATCATTGCTTCCGGAAAACTTGGGCTTGGTGAACTTGAGTTTGCCGTGGCATTGCTCTTCATTGTGTTGGGGTCGAGGGTGATGACGTCCTTGACGAGGAGGATTGTCTCCCTCAACTTGCTCTTGTCTTGGAGGATTTCTGTTGTCTTCTTGCTCTTGGTGAACTTGAGGTTCTTGTCTAGCTTGTGGAGGAGCTAGTCAAGCTTGACGATGCACGCGAGCTTGATATATTCGTTCTTGAACTTCATCACAAAGCGCTTCTTGTTGCTCATGAGCTTGTCAGTTGCGCGTGGCTACGGCTCGACTTGAATCTCGGAGGGCATGTCGCGCCTCAAGTGCTTGAGCTTCACGTAGTTGTTGTTCTTGACGTTGTGCCTCGGCATCTTGTGCATCTTGGTGTTGGCGTGCTCGTTCTTCCTCTTGTTGTTGGCGTAGGCGTTGCCGTTCTTGTGCTTCCGTGAAAGTAGCTTGGTTTTGACGGTGTCGATGTTCTTGCGCGCGAGCTTGCTCTTGAGAGTCGGTGTCGTGTAGAGGATTGCGGTTGGCGTGACAGTCTTGGTGCGCGGCTCATCAAAGAGTGTTCGATGTCAGAGTACTTGAGCCGGAGATAGTGTCGTCAGAGTGTCGACTCGAGCGGCTCGTCTTGAGTAGGACGAAGTGGTAGAAGAGCGGTTGACCAACAAGGCACGAATCTCGTCCATTCTTGCGTCATTCTCTTGTTTGTGTTCGTCGAGCTTGTTGTCGAAGTAGTCTCTTGTACGTTGCTCGGATAGCCACAAGTCGGTGGCGAGATGGTCGATGCGGTCGCTCATTGCTTGTTGCTCTTGATGCAAAGCTCATTGTGCGCCAAAGAGGCAAGGCTCTTGCCGGGGCTATGTAGGCCGCCCCGGTAAGGGTGTTGCCGGGGGAAATCCATCTTGCCTCTTTGCTCTTCATGCTTCTGGCTTGAGTGTTGCCTTGGCAGTTTCGTACCTTTCCTTCCTCTGCCCTGCCAAGCATGGCCGCAGGTGTGGCTACGACTGCCCGTGCACAACTAAACGGGTACAGAAAGGCCCCTACTTTTGTACACCGACACAAAATTTGATGCAATTGTTAGTGAGCTTCAATAATGTTGGAAAAGATTCGCAAATTTGTAAATGCAACAAGTAGACCAGTAGCAAGATATGGTACACGGAAACACACACGCAAATAGATAAATGGGGTCATGCAACCAAGGAATGAGCCAAAATGTGGAATCCACAAAAATGCTCTTGTTGCACAACACTAGAGAGACGCTAGCACGGTTGCACAATAGGCGGATACGAAACTTGTGCACAACCTACTAAGCAAAAATGCAACGACTTCTATCCCAAGTATGCTATATGTATGGTATTCCGATGATATGATCCAAGATGATCGAGTATGAGAATCTTAATGTAGTATGATGCTATGGTTCTTTTTTATAAGCTCTTTGCTTAAAAGCTTGTTTGCTCTTTCTCTTTGGAGCTCTTTTCTCATGCAAAACTTAATGAACCAAGATAGCAATTGAGTATATGCGATGACAACTTTGTGACACAAGAGATGATACCAAGATATGCACCAAGATGATATGGTATGTATGCTATGGGAAGTATGATCACTAATGTGCACAAGTGACGTTGCCGGCAATACTCAAAGGCTAGTCTTGATGGGTAAGTTACGCAAAATGGGCTATGGAGTTATCAACGCAATGGCAATGAATGTACAATGATGGGATATCACAATACCAAGATGAGGTTATCGTTCTTGTGTACGGTATGGTGTCAAAATGGTGGAGTGGTCGTAGTCGATGTTGAGTCCGTGGCGAAGATGAGTGGCGGTGATGTTGATGTCGAACCGCCCCTAAGTAGCCGAAACACGTTAGGAAACGGAAACCGCAACTCAACTTCTCAAGGCAAAACGTGTCAAAATTGCCGGCATTGGTAGCGGGAAAGCAATGGTGGTGCTATGCGGAAATAGTGGTGGTATGTGGAGGTGAACGTGGGCACCGGATCAAAATTGGCGAAAGTTAGGCAAAAAACGAAGCGATCGGTGGAAGTGATGCTGTCAGGGGCCGGATGTCCGGGCTTGGGGGCCAGATGTCCGGGGGTCGGGCCGGATGTCCGGGCTCGGGATCCGTGGACGAACTCGATGAACTCCGCGTGGAGAGGTCAAATCCGGGGCAAAATTCTGAAGATTTTGTGGATGGAAAATGAGGAAAAGATGGGGGAAAGCTAGATCTACCTGCTACACATGAAATCCGCAGATCAAATCCAACAAAACATAATCACACCAACAAATCACAAAAAAAGTGGGGGGCTATTTTTGTGGGGAATTTTTGAATTTGGGACAAAATCAACAAAACAAGGCTCGAAAACAAAAAAGGGGGCTCCGAAATCGTGATCAATGTGGCTCATGATACCAAGAATGATGTAGGGCGGAACCCTAGAGGGCCGATCTTTCACGAAGGGAACGGATCCCAATGAAGAACGCGAGGGGAAAATACGAAGGGAAAGAGAGGAAACACTCAAACCAACAAGATATAGTCTCACATTTGCTAGATCCAAGTACACATAGAGATCACACGGTCCAAACCCAACAAAGGACGATACATAGGGTAACCGGTTCTTCTCCATGAGGAGGTCTTGAGGTCTTCCGTAAGAGGTCTTGAATCCAAGTGGATCTTCTCCGAAGAGGTGTCGATCCCTCGCGGTGGAGTAGATCCAGATGGATGAGTGAGGCTCTATCTCACATATGAGCTATCACAACGCTAACCCTAGAAAGAGGGAGGAGGAGTATATATAGTCAAGGAGGACGAAGGGGTACATGGGCCTCGGGCCCTTACACTGTGCGCACACAGGGAAGGCCGGATGTCCGGGCGTCGGGCCGGATGTCCGGGCCTTCACGAGGTGTCGGATGTCCGGGCTGGCGCCGGATGTCCGGGCGGTCGGGGGTGGCCTTGACGCTCTCTGGATAGGAGGAGTCCGGATGTCCGGGCGATGGGCCGGATGTCCGGAGGCTCGGGACCGGCCGGATGTCCGGGCAGAAGGGCCGGTTCTTCTGTTCTTTGGATAGCCCCGTCCGGATGTCCGGGAAGAAGGCCAAATTTCTGGGCCGGAGGCCGAATGTCCGGGCTGGACGCCGGAGGTCCAGGCCCTGTAGACTTGGCCGCTGGCTCCTTGCTGCTGATGACACTTCCAGGGGCCGGATGTCCGGGGTCATGGTCGGATGTCCGGGTCCTGGTAGCTGTTCTTGACTCCTTCCGTTGGTTCTCCTCATCCATGAACTTGGGGACTTGTCCGTCTTCACGTGCATCTTCGGGAGGGTCCTCTTGGTACCTAATCATGCACAACATTCCGGACTTAGGTAGTAGCCATGTCTCGAGTGGATCATATGTGATATCACTAAGGAAGGAAGTCACCTCGGTCTCGAGAGCTCTAGCTCGTGCTCGTGTCATGGGTCCTCTTGGCACTTGGTGAGACGATTGTAGGTCCATGGGGATGACCATAGGATGCTCCGCATCACATGTCGTCATGTAGGAGACCTAGCACCAAAGAACAAAACACACTAGGAGTAGAGTTTAAGTCATTAGAAATCATAGTGGCCTCACGTGCCCTATCAACTACCTCACTCACTCCCTCTTGGATGCTCTCACTCATATGGTTGGTAGAGTCACTCAAATGGCTCTCAACCTCACATAGGATGTGTGGCATGCTCTCGTGTGTGGGGCTAGTGGTGGTCACACTCATCCTCTCATAGGAAATGCACTCAATGTCACATATGGTGGAGTCACTCATATCACTCATAGTGGGGTGGCTCTCCTCACATGGGAATTGGGGCATCTCGTCATATGTGGGTGTCGGAGAGATGTTGGTGCAAATGTCTCCATAGATGAATGCCGTAGGATGTGGCAAAACATCACTCTCCTCCGAGACCAAAGAGAAGGTCTCATGTGCGCTCGCGTAGCTTGACTCAGAGTCTGAGTCCAATATGGGTGCCGTCTTCATGTCATTGAAGAGGTTCGTGCTCATCGCCGTGGTCGAAGGGGATGGCCCATGCTCGACCTTCTTGTCACCGTCTTGTTGTTGGAGGCCCATATGATGTGGCACCTCGTAGTTCGTCTCCATGACCGAAGGGAACTTCCCATGCTCGGCCATCTTCCTTGAGGGGCTTCCGAAGATGGAAGTGTCGCCCTCACTCGTAGGTGGTCACCTTGTTATTGAATATGTCGATGTAGGCGAACTCATGGGAAGTAGGCGAAGATGTCGTACGTCCAAAGGCGAAGATGCCTTGATAGCACTTGGCGAAGATGCCAAATTGGTGGTGGTAGTAGCCGTAGCGTCCTCTTGGTGGTGCTTGTCTCGCGATCTTCTCTTGTGCTCATGAAGTTTGGCCTTGGCATGAAGTAGAGCTTGTTGGGACTTGTACATTTGCGCTTGGCGAGCATCTTCATGATGATGGTGTCGTTGTCGTGCTTGAGCTCGATGTAGATGTCGTTCTTCGTCGTCGTACACATGTTGCTTGGAGGTGACTTGACCTTCATGACGATATGGATCACGAACGTGATGGTGGTCATTATGGAGATGTGGACATGGACCAATTGCTCTTGCATTGCTTGGGCACTCCGAAGATAATCGACTTGCTCGCCGCTGCCTTGAAGATGACGAAGGGGAAGTAGACTTGATCAAGGCCCAAATCTCCTCCATCCTTGCATCTTTCTCCTCCTTTTGTGCGGAAAGCTTGTTGTCGAAGTAGTCTCTTGTATGTGCTTCGGAGTGTCGTATGTCGATGGCGAGGTTGTCGATGCGCCTTCGCAATCTTGATTGTGCGCCTTGCATTTCTCGTTGTAGATCGAAGATGGACGCTTTGGTGATGTAGTTGTTCCTGTCGTCGTTGTTGTCGAAGACCGAAGATGAAATGCATTGCCTATCCATCACAAGACTCGAGCAAATATGAGTGTAAGAAAGGAGAGAACTATACCAAATGTACCTTGACCGATGTTGAGAATGAATCAATGATCACTCAACCATGTAACAAGGAAATAGCACAATTGGTACCGATCTCATCAATTTCTCACACCTACACAAGTAAGGCTTATGGTGGAGCTCGGTGAGGATAGTGGCACAAAAATTTGATGCAAAATGTTAGCAAGAGTCAATAATGTTGAAAGAGTTCACAAATTCGCAAGTGTAACAAGTAGACCAGTAGCAATATGTGGCACACCGATAGATAAATGGGGTCGTGCAACCAAGGAATGAGCTCAAAATGTGGAATCCACGAAAAATGCTCTTGTTGCACAACTCTAGAGAGACGCTAGCACGATTGCTCAATAGGCGGATACGACACTTGTGCACAACCTATAGGAGACAAAAATTCAACGACTTCTATCCCAAGCACGCTATGTATATATGATGTTCCCGGTGTTTATCAAGATGATCCAAGATGATCGAATCTGACAATCTTATATGCAATGTGGTATGATACTATGGCTATTGCTTACAAGCTCTTTTACTTAAAAGCTTATTCTTTTTTTATGGCCACTATGCGAAATGCCCAAACCAAGATAGCAATTGTATATATGCGGGAACAAACTTGTGGCACAAGAGATGATATGATGATACCAAGATGATACCAATATGATATGGTATGTATGTAATGGAACGTGTAGACCAATGATCACTAATGTGCACAAGTAACGTTGTCGGCAATACTCAATGGCTAGTCTCGATAGGCAAGTGACGCAAAATGGGCTAGGGGTTAACAATGCAATGGCAAGGGGAATATACAATGATGTCGTCAAGGTTACCGTCCGTGTCGATGATGAGAGGCGGTGTTGTCGATGTCAACCCATTCCTAATTAGCCAAAACACCTTAGAAAACGGAAAAACCACAACTCAAAATCTCAAGGACAAAAGTCCAATGGTGGTAGCGGAATGCGGTGGTGGTTTTTGCACTAGGCAATGATGGGTTTTGGAGTAGGCAATGCGGAAGTGGACGTTATTCGGTTATGCGAGTCGATGTTGAAGTGACCGTCCCTAAGTAGCCGAAACACCTTAGGAGACACAAGCCACAACTCAAACAAGCTCAAACAAAATTAGGTTAAGTTGGGGTTGTGAAAGTGTATGATTGGCAAGCCTATGTGGAAGTGGTGGTGGTGGTTTAAGAAGAAGTAACCGTCCCTAAGTAGCCGAAACACCTTAGGAGACTCAAGTCACAACTCAAACAACCACATATGCAATGGTGAACAAAATGGGTTAGGTTGTGGAAGTCGGTGGTGCTAATGCGGATGATGTGGTGAAGGCCCTAGGCAAAGATGCCAAAGTTCCGAAAATTTGATGGAGTCAAATGATGTTGGAAGTATTTTTGTGGGAAGGGGAATGTCAACAGCTTCAAAACGAGCTAAAGAACATCAAAATCGGAGTCCGGATGAATTATTTATGGCCGAAACAAAAATCAGCCGAAGTTGATATCTACAGGTGTCGGACGTCCGGAAATGAACGGATGTCCGGTCGTCGAATATCCGGTCGGGCTCGAAAATCCGTTGTTTCAGCTCGGGATCGGGGTGCCGTATGTCCGGTAAGTACCGGTCGTCCAGTGGTTCCTGGGGCTCTGGACGTCCGGTAAAGTGGCGGTCGTCCGGTGGGTCTGGGTCAACGCGAGATGCGAGTTTCGGGACGCGATTTTGGGCGGAAATTGGGGATTTTGGGGTCAAAATTGAGGAGATTTCGTGGATGAAAGATGGAGAAACTTGGGAAAATGCTAGATCCACTCGAAACCAAGCAAATCCATGGATCAAAATCAACAAAACATCATCATACCAACAAATCACAAAAAAAATTGGGGCTATTTTTGTTGGGGATTTTCGAAATTTAGGATGAAATCAGACAAAACAAGGCTAGAAAACGGTGGGAGGGACTCCAAATACGTGATCAACGTGGATCATGATACCAAGATGATGTACGGTAGAACCATAGGGGCCCGATCTTTCACGAAATGGAAGGATCCTACGAAGAACACGAAGAACACGAGGGGAACACGAGGGAAAATGCGAGAGAAATCACTCAACCAACAAGATTCGGTCACACATATGCTAGATCTTCAGAACACAAAGAGATACACGATCCACAATCAACAAGGGATGATACATAGGGTAACCGGTTCTTCTCCGTGAGGAGGTCTTGAGTTCTTCCCGTTAGGGGTCTTGAATCCAAGTGGATCTTCTCGGAGAGGTACGGTCTCTTTCGAAGGAGCAGATCCGGATGGATGAGCAAGGCTCTATCTCACAAATGAGCTATCCCATTGCTAACCCTAACTAGGACGAGGAGGAGGTCTATTTATAGTCTTATTGCAAATGGGGGCGAAGTGAAGGGCGAAGGGGTACAAGGGCCTCGGGCCCGATACACTGTGCGCAGACAGGCGTCGGTCGTCCGGCAGGTACCGGACGTCCGGTGGCTCGCAAGGGTCCGGTCGTCCGGTACTTGTAGGACGTCCGACGTTTTGGCTCGGTGTAGGATCGAAAGTATGTCTAGAGGGGGGTGATTAGACTACTTGACCAAATAAAAATCTATCATTTTCCCAATTTTAAGTCTTGGCAGATTTTAGCAACTTAGCTCAAGTCAAGCAATCAAACTACACATGCAAGTCTAAGAGTATAGCAGCGGAATGTAAAACATTGCACATGAAGGTAAAGGGAGGAGTTTGCAGGCAGCGAACGCAATGTAGACACGGAGATTTTTGGCATGGTTCCGATAGGTGGTGCTATCGTACATCCACGTTGATGGAGACTTCAACCACGAAGGGTAACAGTTGCATGAGTCCACAGGGGGCTCCACCCACGAAGGGTCCATGAAGAAGCAACCTTGTCTATCCCACCATGGCCATCGTCCACGAAGGACTTGCCTCACTAGGATAGATCTTCGCGAAGTAGGCGATCTCCCTGCCCGTACAAACTCCTTGGTTCAACTCCACAATCTTGACGGAGGCTCCCAAGTGACACCTAACCAATCTAGGAGACACCACTCTCCAAAAGGTAATAGATGGTGTGTTGATGATGAACTCCTTTCTCTTGTGCTTCAAATGATAGTGTCCCCAACACTCAACTCTCTCTCACAGATTTGGATTTGATGAAAAGATGATTTGAGTGGAAAGCAAGTTGGAGAAGGTTAGAGATCAAGATTTATGTGGTTGGAATGGAATATCTTGACCTCAACACATGAGTAGGTGGTTCTCGCTTAGAAAATGTATGCTGGAAGTGTAGGCATGTTCTGATGGCTCTCCTCACGAATGAAGAGTGGGTGGAGGGGTATATATAGCCTCCACACAAAATATAACCGTTACACACAATTCACCAAACTCGATGACACCGAATCAGAGAACTCGGTCAGACCGATTCAGTTCAAAATGTGAACGTTAGGCTTTTCGGTGGGACCGACATGTCAACTCGGTCGGACCGATTTTATTATGGTTAGTGCATAACGTAATCTCGATGAGACCGATTACACAAACTCGGTGGGACAGATTTGGTAATAAGCTAACCAGAGAGTTGGTCAGACAAACTCGGTGGGACTGATTCGCTCATCTCGGTAAGACCGAAACGTTACAAAGGGGAAACAAAGAGTTTGCACTGCGAACTCGGTGGGACCGATCGCTCATCTCAGCTGGACCGAAATGTTACAAAGGGAAACAGAGAGTTTGCAATCCCATCTCGGTGGGACTGAGATCCCTATCGGTGAGACCGAAGTGACTAGGGTTTGTGGCTGTGGCTATGTCAAGTGAACTCAGTGGCATCGGATAGAATGTTTCGGTGGGGCCGAGTTTGACTTTTGGTTTGGGACATATGTGGATATGAGAAAGTGGTTGAGGGTTTTTGGAGCATATCACTAAGCATTTTGAGCAAGTAAGCCATTAAGCAACACCTCATCCCCTTTTAATAGTATTGGCTTTTCCTATAGACTCAATGTGACCTTGGATCACTAAAAGTAAAATGTAGAGTCTTGAGCTTGAACCAATATGTGTCCTTAGCATTTTGAGGGGTCCACATTCCTAATCCATGCCATGCCAATCATTGAGCTTTCCTGAAATATTTATCTTGAAATAGCATTAGCTCAATGAGCTATATGTTGTTAGGAATTACCAAAACCACCCAAGGATAGTTGCACTTTCAATCTCCCCCTTTTTGGTAATTGATGACAACATATAGATCAAAGCTTCGACAAATGATAATAAGATTGAAATACATCATCGCTTTGAGAAGTATGTGATAAGCAAGAGCTCCCCCGAAATTTGTGCATTATTTAAAATTTGCTTTTGAATGCAAATGCACAATCGATTAGGATCGTGGGTTACTCTTCCATGTCACATACATCTTGGCGGAGCGCTCAAAATGATAGAAATTAAAAGCATGCATTCATCATCAAGCAAAGTGAATGATCATATATGGGATATAAGAGATAATATCATCCAAGCAAGCATTAAAGTAGCATATGATCAAACACATGATCATACAAGTATCGCACACAAACATAGAGTATTGAACAAGCACACAATAAAGTTCAACCAAATAGCAAGAGAGACAAAGAAGCAAAACACTCTCTCTCAAAGCCTATGATCTATACATTTCTCCCCCTTTGGCAACAAGTTACCAAAAAGTTCGCAAATGCATAGTGCTATGCATCTCTCAGGCTTTGTCTTCAGGAGGTGGTGTAGAGAGAACTCCAAGGACGAAGGCATCAGTTGATGTAGTTGGAGCTGGTGGAGTGGCTGCCGGAGGTGGCACTGAAGCTATAGCTACTGATGCTGATGATGTAGCTCTAGTATCTGGTACTGGCACTGCAGCAGACCTCTGACCTCTAAGAAAATGTTATTGCTGACGCATTGTCTCGTCGCTATACTATGCTTTCACAACTTGACTTTAAAATATTTGGTTTGGAGACCATCAAAGATCCATATGTGCATGATGCTGATTTTAGAGATGTAATGTAGAATTGTAAAGAAGGAAGAACATGGAACAAGTTCGTCGTTAGTGATGGATTTGTGTTCCGTGCTAACAAGCTATGCATTCCAGCTAGCTCAGTTCGTCTTTTGTTGTTGCAGGAGGCGCATGGAGGAGGATTAATGGGACATTTTGGCGTGAAGAAAACGGAGGATATACTTGCTACACATTTCTTTTGGCCAAAGATGAGACGGGATGTTGAGCGTTTTGTTGCTCGCTACACTACATGTCAAAAAGCTAAGTCACGACTCGATCCTCATGGTTTATATATGCCTTTGCCTGTACCTAGTGTTCGTTGGGAAGATATATCTATGGATTTTGTTTTAGGATTACCTCGAACAAAGAAGGGTAGGGATAGCATATTTGTTGTTGTGGATAGATTTTCGAAAATGGCACACTTCATACCATGTCATAAAAGCGATGATGTTGCTAATGTTGCTGATTTATTCTTTCGTGAAATTATTCGCTTGCATGGTGTGCCAAATACTATTGTTTCAGATCGTGATACTAAATTTCTTAGCCACTTTTGGACATGCTTATGGGCTAAGTTGGGGACTAAACTGCTTTTTAGTACTACATGTCACCCCCAAACTGATGGACAAACTGAAGTAGTCAATAGGACATTGTCTACTATGCTTAGGGCTGTTTTGAAGAAAAGCAAGAAAATGTGGGAAGAATGCTTGCCTCATATCGAATTTGCTTATAATCGTTCGCTGCATTCTACTACTAAGATGTGCCCTTTTGAAATTTGTATGGTTCCCTACCTCATGCACCTATTGATTTTTTGCCTCTTCCATCTTCGGAGAAGGTTAATTTTGATGCTAAACAATGTGCTGAATTGATCTTAAAAATACATGAGTTAACTAAGGAAAACATTGAGCGTATGAATGCTAAATATAAACTTGCTAGAGATAAAGGTAGAAAACATGTTGTGTTTGCACCTGGAGATCTTGTTTGGTTAAATTTGCGTAAGGATAGATTTCCTAATTTGGGCAAATCAAAGCTAATGCCATGTGCTGATGGTCCTTTTAAGGTGTTAGAGAAAATAAATTATAATGCATATAAACTTGAGTTGCCTGCAGATTTTGGCGTTAGTCCCACTTTTAACATTGCAGATTTGAAGCTTATGTGGGTGAAGAAGCTGAGCTCCCGTCGAGGATGACTTCATTTTAAGAAGGGGAGGATGATGAGGACATTAATACCATCGTTACACCCACAGCCCCTACAGCTATACATACTGGACCTATTACTAGAGCTTGCGCTCGCCAATTGAATTACCAGGTACTTTCGTTTCTTGGTAAAGATTCTAATGTTCATGAGAATATGATGCTTCCTAAATTGGATACATTTGTTTTGCTTACAAATGAAGGGCCTAGCTTGTACAAGAAAGATGAACCTTAGAGCAAGTTCAAGCATAGAGATGATGGTATCCGCAAGGGGAACAAGAATGAAGTTTCAAGTGATGATTTCAGGACTTTGAAGCCACCATAATGAGTGCATGAAGGCTTGGACGAAATATAAAAAATGCCACTTCCTAAACTTCGTCCAGAGGCTATTATAGGTGCTGCGTCCCCTTACTATTGGGCCAGGCCCACATAATTTTGAATTACTGAAGTATAGGCTATTTTTAGAGTTCATATGTATGCGGAAAATGGAGTTAAGGTTGGTTTCGGGCCCCTGCTCCAAGGGGGCATCAAATTCCTCCTCTTCCTCCATATATACAACCCGTAGGGCATCGTTTAGACTTTGGGTTTTGCTTAGATTAAAAGTCCGCCATAGCTGCAACTTTGCATACTTTGTTTGTGTTCAATGATTAGACTAAGACGTCACAGAACACCACTTTCATCAACAAAGCTTTCCTCTTATATTTGCAATATCTAGATTGCAATCTCAGTTTGCCACTTGTTCTTCATTTGCTCGCAGGAAATAGACCCTTGTGTTCAGGTTGATCGTGCTCTGGCCTAGTCAATAACCCCTAAGAAGTTGGTTTAGCTATTGCAAAGGCGCAAGGTCTTCGCACTTCCGTAGTCAGATTATCAAAGTCGACTCTCATAGAAAACGATAGCTATCTCGTCAAAACATCATGACACCTTCGCCTCTATTAATAATACGATGGAGAATGTCACCAAGCACCAGGCAATCTGCACCTTCAAGGCTAGAGTCAGATACCAGGAGCTGAACATGAAGTTCGACCAAACTGAGACCTCGACTCTCAGTCGTGCTATGGAGATAGCCAGCCGGTACGCCAATGGCAAATAGGAAGACCGACTGAGAAGTGGCAAGAGCCGAGCTGGCGACACACATCAGTCAGAGAATAAGGGCAAGAAGCAAAAGCGAAAGGCAGATGCTGGAGGGAATGCCGAGGCCGTGGCTCTGGCCAGGCAAGGCAAAAAGAACTCCCAAAAGCAGAAAAAAGATTGGAAAGGAAAGAAGCGAGTCACCATGAAGAGCGACATCCTCAACCAGCCTTGCCAGATTCACACAAAGAAGGACAAGGAGGGTAACTTGATCTTACCCAAGCATACCACTCGGGAGTGCTGACTCCTGAAGCAAGAGATGCGGCAGGATTCTTTCGGAGAAAGAGATGATGACAATGAAGACAGAGGAAAAGGTACTTCCGGGTACCCCCAATGTTGAGAGCGTTCTCATGATCTTTGCTGATGTCAAAAGTAAGAGCCATCTCAAGATGATCAACCAAGAAGTCAACATGGCAGTTCCAACTGTCACCAAGTATCTAGACTGGGCCAAGACACCAGTAACGTTCGATCAGACAGACCATCCGGCTCACATACCGACTCTCAGGTGGCAGCCCTTGGTGGTGGATCCAGTTGTGGGAGGAATCCGACTGCGCAAAGTCCTAATGGACGGCGGCGGCGGGCTTAACATCATCTACGCCGACACCTTAGAGGCGATGGTCATCCCGATGACCCGACTAAGCAAGAGCAATATGTAGTTCCATGGGGTAATTCCAGGGAAGAAGGCTAAGTCACTCGGCCAGATCGCTCTCAACGTCGTATTTGGTGAAGAGAAGAACTTCCGAAAGCAACGGCTGACTTTCGAAGAGGTGGACTTCAGAAGTTCTTACAATGCCATCCTGGGTAGGCCCACTGATAGAGGCGAGGGGGCCGATTTGTCGATGAGATGATAACTATTGATTTCGTGGTACCGACTTTGACGATCTGACTACAAAAATGCACGACGTTGTGCCTTTGCAATCGCTAAACCAACTCTGAAGGTTTATTGACCACGCCAAAGCATGATCAACCTAACCACGAAGGTCTATTCCTGCACGCAATTGAAGAACAAGCAAGAATATGATAATGCAATTTGAATATTGCGAATATAGATGATGTATTGATAAAGGTAGGGATCTGAAAGCGGTCTTGTTCTGGTCGTTGGACACAAACGAAGTACACGAAATTGCAATGGCTAACTTTTAACTAAACAAATCCCAAGGAAAAAGCTACTAGATGGATCTACTTATATAGGAGCAAGGGGTGGTGGCCAAGGAGGTGGGAGGACGTCCAAAGGCAGCCTAAAACTAATCCTAGGTCGTACAAGGCTCATGGGCCCAAGTGGAGGTGATGCAACACCTTTGGACTTCTAGTTGACTTAGATTCTGCTGCAGCATCAGATTGTTTCGTTGATAACTCAATGCTCCGGACGAATTTGAAGGTGAATCCAATTGGGTTGCAAAGATCACGAAATCTACTTTCCAAGAAAAAAAGAATCACCAAATTCGGAGTCCGTATGAAAGAGTTCTTGGTGTTCTGACTCAGGTATCTTTGTGCAGTGCAAATCTAAATCTAGAACGTAAGAGACTTGGACTCTATCTTCTCTTGGCCCAAAAGTGATGTGAGAGGAATTTTTGACAGCACCTAAACTTCTGTTTTCCCCTTAACTTCATATGTGGATTGTACGAATGTCCTATACACCTGCAATTAGACATGGCACAAAAGCTTGTGAAGTATTTTTGTCCTGGCTGACATAAATAAATTATTGCATAGTTTGCATTAGGAATCACGTCACAAATATATATGCATGCAATATTTTTGCTCGTATCCAAGGTAGTCATGTCCTCATCATCCTCCCCTTCTTGAAAACAAAGCCATCCTCGGTGTTGCTTAATATGAAATGTGGCTAACAATAGAGACAAGGTGTACATGTTGTATATGTATATGTCATCCATTTTTAGTTCCCTCAGTTTTTGCACATAAGACACATGTGTACATGAGTAACTTTCATTTGTCATAAAATAAAAGGCCAAAATATTAATCCAAGAAGTAGAAGGCATGCAAATATTGCAACTCAGCTTGCACATATAAGTGAACCTTTTCTTCGTATCAAAAGATTGACAATGTTCATCGTTAAACCATCCCAACATTGGTGAATAAATATTGATTGCTTTAGATTTACATGCTACAACATGCTTAAATAAGAAAACATGCAACAAAGTCATTTGACATAGAATCATCACCAAGATTATAGGTCATATCAAAATGATTAAACATCGGCACAATTATTTTCAAACGTATTTGATCCAAATCTGATTTATTTCCTGAATCACATTGTTCTTTCGTATTAACAGTTAATTCAATGGGTCCAGTCGAAATTGTCGATATTATAGTTGGATGATCACATGGCAAAGTCAAATTAACAACATAGTCCTCTAAAATAGGTGGTGTGATCAAAGTAGTGGGTAGCTCATCAGATGGTGCATTTAAATTGACAAGGCATTCATCATTCTCATGTAGAGGTGAAAGATCAGTACCTTTGTCATTACCTCTTATGATGAACTTAGATGATGTAGCCACTCTCGGGGGCGATGTGTCACATGGTGGAGGTGATGTAGTCCTCACAACAACGGATGTGGTTGTCATAGTACAACTAGTAGTTGAAGGAACATCCGTCTCAACTCTTGGAATGTGCATCGTGTGCTTGTTCTCCTTATAGGCAACACGTCGTTTTATTTCCTGTTCAGCTTTCCAAGCAAGACGAAATAAATGGTCCATAGGATAACACTCTTCATGAATTAGTATCTCCTGAATATCACGGTTTAATCCTTCCCAAAATATATCCATTAAATCTTCTTCACTTTCTTCTAAAAATGAATGCAACAAGGTAGTTTGTAAATCATCATAATATTTTGTTATGGTGTCACTACCTTGTTTTAAATGTTCTAGTTTCTTAATCATGCCACATGTATAATAAACATCGATGAATCTATCTCTCATGACAAGTTTTAAATCACCCCAAGTAGTAGGTATATAATCAGGGTATAACCGACGATGTTCGCTCCACCAAACTAAAGCAAAGCTACTGAACGTACTAACTGCTGCTTTAACTTTTCTACGCTCATCAAAATTATGAGAAGCAAATATAGCATTTATGTCGTACTCCCATTCAATATATAAAGAAGGCCTAAAACGACCAATAAATGGTGGCATGGAAACATTAACCTGATTATGTACATTATGATGTTGTTGCTCCTCTTGTGACGGTTGTTGTATTTTCTAAGGTGGTGGCAAATCTCCCACGATCGATGAAGCCCAAGACCTAACAACTTTGGAACCTGCCATGATTAGTAGAAACAAGAAACAAAATTCGAGAATAATGTTCCAATGAACTATTACGATGTGGTGGTAAAGCACTCATCTTACAAGTTCTTACCATGCAGCAGGTGGTGACAGGCAACCAGTGGTGCCAAAATAACTCCGAAGATTGAGTAAAGCGATTGCCAGGGGAACGTACGTATACACGGTGTAGAAATATGTGGATCTTGGAAGGCTTAAATATTTGGTAGCAAAACATTAGCAATAATCAATTCAGAGATGCAATGTTGAAAAAACGCTCAACGACTGTATAGTGCTTGTCCTAGGCTAGACCGGACTAGAGACGCGAGCCTAGAACCCTACTGAGGTCACGGCGTAGCACAACTAGCATCAATAATGGATATGAAGTAGCTTTGGACAGCAAGATAAAAGTGAAGATCACAATAGCAATAAAGATAATGATGTGAAACAACTGCCAAGCAGGATATACCAACAACTTTCTCCAACTTTCTTCTGGAAAAGTTTGTGCCAATTTTCTGATAATTTTTCTCAAGAATGGCACTGACTCAAGCTTTCAAACACAAAAAGAATCACTCAATTCCATGTTGACATGAGGAGTCAAAAAAATATAAAACTGGCCTGAAAAACTGGAATAAGCTATGTTCGCGAACTTCGGAAGGCAAAGAGACCTATTTAGAAGCCGATTTTGAGGTCTCAAATATTGAACTAGCTTATGCAACTATTTGGATGCGGCTCATCTCTAGCTTTAATTTGAGTACTCACGAAGCCAAAAGGGACTTCATATGAGGAACATATGCCTGTTTTACTGAACAGTGCACAAAACAGATTCCAATCCAAATTCAGCTACGAGATTGACTCTAGATAGATCTGAATTTTGTTTTTTTTCTTCTCTTTCTTTTCCTCACACTTTTTTTATTTTTCTTTCTCTCCTTTTTTTATCTGACTTTTTGTAACCTTTTTCTCTTTTTTTTCTCTGACTCTTTTTTCTCTCCCTCTTTCCATTACAAACTAGATAAGATGCAGATTGGATCAAGCAAAGATGTGAATGACCTCAACCATGATTATGACAATGAATGATGGGCGGCATGTGGTGGAAATTGATGGATGGAGCTGGTGGATAGCGGAAGTGATAATGATGAAGTGGCGGCGTGTCTAATGTGAACAGAACTCGAAACTCTAAACGAACTAGACACTAAGACCAGCAAGTCAACACGACGACGCAACCGCAAATTCAACAAAACAAACAATGAAAAGAATTTTTTTGCAAAGGCTCAGACTCGCTTGGACAAAGGATCAACAGATCTAACTTTTTTTGTGACTTTTTCGTGGATAATAGGTAAGAAAACAAATCTAATCTAGGGAAAACTGGAAATTCTCACCGAGCAACCTCAAAACTGATACCACTTGATAGAGGCGAGGGGCCCGATCTTTCGATGAGATGATAATCATCGATTTGGTGCAACCGACTTTGACGATCTGATTACAAACTTGCACGACGTTGCGTCTTAGCAATCGTTAAACCAACTCCGAAGGGTTATTGACCACGTCGGAGCATGATCAACCTAACCACGAAGGTATATTCCTGCATGCAATCGAAGAACAAGCAAGAATATGATAATGCAATCTAAATATTGCGAATATAGATGAAATATTGATAAAGGTGGGGATCTGAAAGCGGTCTTGGTCTGGTCGTTGGACACAAACGAAGTACACGAAGTTGCAATGGCTAACTTTTAACTAAACAAATCCCAAGGAAAAACTATTAGATGGATCTACTTATATAGGAGCAAGGGGTGGTGGTCAAGGAGGTGGGAGGATTTCCAAAGGCAGCCTAAAACTAACCCTAGGTCGTACAAGGCTCATGGGCCGAAGTGAAGGTGATGCAAAACCTTTGGACTTGTAGTTTCACTTAGATTTTGCTGCAGCGTCAGGTTATTTTGTTGATAACTCAACGCTCCGGACGAATTTGAAGGTGAATCCGCTTGGGTTGGAAAGAACACAAAATCTACTTTCCATCAAAAAAAGAATCACCTAATTCGGAGTTCGTAGGAAAGAGTTCTTGGCATTTTGACTCAGGTATGTCTGTGCAGTCGTAATCTGAATCCGGAACGTGAGAGACTTGGACTCTATCTTCTCTTGTTCCAAAAGTGACATGAGATGACTTTTTGAACAGCACCTAAACTTCTCTTTTTCCCTTATCTTCATATGTGGATTGTACGAATGTCCCATACACCTGCAATTAGACATGGCATAAAAGTTTGTGAAGTATTTTTGTCCTGGTTGACATAAATAAATTATTGCATAGTTTGCATTAGAAATCACCTCACAAATATACATGTATGCAATATTTTTTGTCGTATCCAAGGTAGTCATGTCCTCATCACCCGCCTACGCACGTTTCATGGCCCGTCCATGTTACGTGGATCTTAAACTCAAGATGTCAGGGCCTAAAGGCCTGATCATTGTCACAGGCAATCGAAAGTTGGCCGAAGAGTGCCTCCAAAAGGCGTCCTAGATCGTTGATGAGAAGATGGCAATGGCCGAGTTAGCCGAGTATAAGAAGGGATCAAACCTAAGCGAACTATTGAAGTCTAAGAAGCCGACTGTGGAAACCGCTTTCCAATCGGCGGGAGAGACCAAGCCGGTTCACATCCACCCTGAGGAACCGAACGCTGCCCCGACCAACATCTCCACCACCCTGGACAGCATATAGGAAGCATCACTTGTCCAGTTCCTCCGTGAGAACTGGGACATCTTCGCATGGAAACCTTCTCACATGCCGGGTGTTCCCAGGGAACTGGCCGAGCAGAGACTCCATGTCGATTTGGTGCCGAAGCCTGTCAAAGAGTATCTTCGGCGATCTTCAACTGAGAAGCGCAAGGCGATTGGCGAGGAGATAGCGCGGCTCTTAGCCGGCGAATTCATCTGAGAGGTGTAACACTCCGAGTGGCTCGCCAATGTCGTCACGGTGCCGAAGAAAGATAAGTCTCTTCGAATGTGTGTAGATTTTAGGCACATCAATCGGGCTTGCCCGAAAGATCATTCTCCTCTCCCTCGCATAGATTAGATAGTAGATTCTACTGCTGGGTGTGAGCGGTTATCATTTCTGGATGCATACTCAGGGTACCATCAGTTCCGATTGTATGACCCTGATGAAATAAAAACAGCGTTCATCACCCCATTCGGGTGTTTCTGCTATATCACTATGTCATTCGGGTTGAAAAATGCTGGGGCCACATTCCAGCGTATCATCCAAAAGTGCTTACGGAAGCAAATTAGTGGAAGTAGAAGCTTATATGGATGACATTGTGGTTAAGTCTAGGAAAGGTCCCGACCTCCTGAATGACCTCGCTGAGACCTTTGTAAATTTGCGAGCATTCGGCATCAAACACAACCCAACCAAGTGTGCATTCGGCGTACCTGCAGGCAAGTTACTCGGTTTCCGGACGAGGGATCGATGCCTATCCAGACAAGATAGGGTCAATCGTCCAAATGAAGTAACCAGAACGTCTGCATGATGTGGAGCGCCTCACAGGCTGCCTAGCAGCACCGAGTAGATTCATCTCAAGACTCTGCGAAAAAGCCATGCCGCTTTACCGATTGATGAAGAAGTCTGACAGGTTTGAGTGGACTCCCGAAGCGCAGGCTGCGTTCCAGGAACTTAAAGCCCTGCTTTCCACCCAGCCGGTACTACCTGCTCCGAGCAGCAAGGAGCCCTTGCTCTTATACATCGCGGCCACGGGCCAAGTTATTAGCACGGTTCTGACAGTGGAACAGGAAGAACAAGGCGAAGCCTTCAAGCTCCAACGACCAGTCTACTACATCTCTGATGTCCTCACACCTTCCAAGCAAAGGTATCCACATTATCAGAAGCTAGTATATGGAATTTATCTGACTGCAAAGAAGGTGGCACATTATTTTCAAGAGCACTCGATCGCGGTGATAAGTGACGCTCCTTTATCTGAGATCATGAACAATAGAGATGCCACTGGTCGAGTGGCCAAGTGGGCCATTGAGCTCCTCCCGTTGGACATCAGGTTTGAGGCGAAGAAGGCCATCAAGTCGCAAGCCCTGGTAGATTTCCTAGCCGAATGGATCGAGCAAGAACAGCCTGTCCCGTGTGTTCCTGAACAGTGCATGATGTTCTTCGATGGCTCCAAGATGCTTCACGGCTCCGGGGCTAGAGTGGTCTTGGTGTCTCCTAAAGGCGATTGACTCAATTACATTCTTCAGATTCACTTTGACTCTTCCAACAATGAAGCTGAATATGAAGCGCTCCTATATGGGTTGTGAATGGCAATCTCTCCGGGGATTTGCCGTCTGATGATCGATGCCGACTCAGATCTAGTGGTGAATCAAGTTATGAAGGAATGGGACATCCGTTGTCCAGCAATGACTGGTTACTGCAATGCCATCAGAAAATTGGAGAAACACTTTGAAGGGCTGGAGCTTCACCATGTGACGCGTCTCAAGAACCAAGCCTCCGACGATCTGGCCAAGATGGGTTCCACTCGGAAGCCAATACCCAAGAATGTGTTCTTGGAGCACCTGCACTCACCCACTATCAAGGAAGATCCTTTTGTGGAAGAGCCCACACAGCCAGTCAGACCTTCTAATCCGACTGAGGTAGACATTCCCATAGTAATTGATTTGGTCCAAGAGGTATTAGTCATCACTCCCGAGTGGACCGAACCATATGTGGCATACTTGCTCTGGCAAGAGCTCTTAGAGGACGAGGGTGAAGCTCGTCAAATCGTCGGTCGATCCAAAGCTTTCACTGTCATGGGCGATCAGATACACAAGAAAAGTATAACTGGAGTCACACAGCGGTGCATATCCCCAGAGGAGGGGCAGCAAATATTGCAAGAGGTTGACTCGGGAACATGCGGGCATCATGCATCCTCTCGAACCTTGGTCGCCAAAGCGTTCAGAGCCCGATTCTATCGGCCCCGAGCCAACGAGGCCGCCCGAGACATAGTAGATCAATGCGTTGGGTGCCAATTCTATGCAAACCAGTCGCACAAGCTGGTGTCCGCTCTAATAACCACCCCCTCACTTGGCCATTCGCTGTCTGGGGACTCAACATGATCGATCATCTCTGGATCGGGGCTAGTGGCTTCACGCACCTGCTAGTAGCAGTGGACAAGTTCACCAAATGGATCGAGGTCAAGCCCATAAAGAAGCTAGACTCGGCCACTGCAATTTAGTTCATCAAGGAGATTATCTTCAGGTTCGGGGTCCCACACAGCATCATTACCGACAATGGGTCAAACTTTGACTCGGACGAGTTTCGTGAGTTCTGCTACACCCAAGGCACTCGGGTTGACTACGCCTCCGTGGCGCACCCGCAGTCGACTGGGCAAGCCGAGAGAGAAAGTGGGCTCATAGTTCAAGGGTTGAAACCCCGCCTCATGCGTGATCTGACTCATGCGGCAGGCACATGGGTGGCCGAACTACCAACAGTCCTCTAGGGCCTACGGTCAACCCCAAATCGATCCACGAACCACACCCCATTCTTCATGGTGTACGGGTCAGAGGCGGTCTTGCCGAGTGATCTATTCCATAATTCTCCCCGAGTGGATCTTTATTCAGAGGCCGAAGCTGAGCAGGCAAGGCATGATGACCTAGACCTTTTGGAGGAAGAGCGCGAGCTAGCACTCATAAGATCACCTTGTTTCAACAAGATTTACGCCGCTACCACAACAGACACGTCAGAGGACGTGCCTTCTAGGACGGAGACCTTGTCCCCCGAGTGGATCAGCAGAAACCTCACAAGCTAGCACCCCCTTGGGAGGGACCACTCGACATCTCCAAAGTATTGCACAATGGAGCATACAGACTATACAATTTCACCAGAGGGATAGAAGAGCCCATTGCTTGGAATGCAGACCTGCTTCACAAGTTTTATACTTAGAATAAAATTTCCCCCTTGTAATAGTTAGTCCGAATGAACTTAGATGAATAAAAGTCTTGCTTTTCCATTAGTTGTCTAGTTTGACCTCCGGTCGCATTTCACTCAGGTGAATAATTGTATTCGGAAACTAACACACCTCTAGTAGGTGATAAGAGGTGAGAAAACTTAGCTGCGAACCAGTTCGCCTAAGTTACAAAATAATCCGAGTGAGGATCCGCTCCACACTCAGGGGCTTAGCTGCGAACCGGTTTTCGCCTAAGTTTACAAAATAATCCGAGTGAGGATTCGCTCCACACTCGGGGCTTAGCTGCGAACCATTTTTCACCTAAGTTAAAAAATAATCTGAGTGATGATCTGCTTCACACTCGGGGGGCTTAGCTGTGAACCAGCTTTCGCCTAAGTTAAAAAACAATTCGAGTGAGGATCTGTTCCACACTCAGGAGCTTAGCCGTGAACCAGCTTTCGCCCAAAATCAAACAAAACAAGAAGCAAATAGAAGTGCAAAAGGTTTTGAATTAAAATATTCGATCCGTCCGAATGTCTCCAAGGCCAAACGAGCCCAAACGCTTGGCAAAGTATTTCATTACATCAACCACCCGGCATTCCGGGGCAAATTCAATCAATTGTTTTCAAGCTTCCGATGGAGGGCTGGTGGGGTCGATGAAGGTCTCCAGATCGATCCCATCGGCGATGCGAGTGGCGGCTTCGGCAAAGGTCTCCATAACATCCTCAAACTTGAGGTTCTTCTTGTTCACCACTCGGAGATTCTTCAGCTTCTCTTCGTCCATGTTCTTGCAATGAACGCGGATGAGTGATAGCGCCACATCAGCACCACTCCGGGCGGCGGATTTCTTCCAAGCCTTCACCTGAGCGGGAACATCGTTTAGTCGCGTCAGGATCAACTCCAGGTCCTTCTGAGTCTCTTCGCATGGCTGCAACTCCGCGTCAATCCGGCCCGCCATGCCTTTCGCCCAAGTGATAAATCCAAATGCATTCTCCAAGTGGTCTTCAAGCCGAAGGATGGCGAGGGCGGCATTGTCAGCAACAGGTGATCCAGCAGGATCCAAATCCCTCTCAATCCTTTGTAGCTCCAATTCCTTGTTATAACAATGGTCTGCATCAAGAAGGGTAATCTATGAGCAGATGGTCAAAGAGAATTTAGCAATATGCGGATTTCACACGGCTGAAAAAGAACTTACCAGTAAGCTTCTCACTAAACTCTTCACAGACGTCTTCGATATGCTTCTAAAGGGCATCCTTCTTGTCAGTCAGTTGGGTAACCTTCTCGTCCAGCTTGGCCTTCTGATGCGGAGCATCCTATGGTCACCCCATGGACCTACCATCATATCACCAAGTGCCAAGAGGACCTATGACACGAGCACGAGCTAGAGCCCTCGAGACCGAGGTGACTTCCTTCCTTAGTGATATCACATATGATCCACTCGAGACATGGCTACTACCTAAGTCCGAAATGTTATGCATTATTAGGTATCAAGAGGACCCTCCTGAAGATGCACGTGAAGACGGACAAGCCCCTAAGTTCACGGACGAAGAGAACCAATGGAAGGAGTCAAGAACAGCTTCCAGGCCTCGGACATCCGGCCATGACCCCGGACATCCAACCCCTGGAGCATCGTCCACAGCAGCCGCCCAGTCGCCAAGCACCTACAGGCCCCGGACATCCGGCCCGACGCCCGAAAATCCGGCACCCTCTATCCAGAGAGCACCGAGACCTGCCCTCCAGCCCAGACATCCGGCCCGTCCCGAGCCTCCAGACATCCGGCCCGTCGCTCGGACATCCGGACCCCGCCTATCCAGAGAACGTCAAGGCCAGCCCCGACAGCCCGGACATCCGGCGCCAGCCCGGACATCCGGCGCCAGCCCGGACATCCGGCGCCAGCCCGGACATCCGGCACCTCGTGGGCCCGGACATCCGGCCCGCCGCCCAGACATCCGGCCTCCCCTGTCTGCACATAGTGTAAGGGCCCGAGGCCCATGGACCGCTTCGTCCACCTAGACTATATATACTCCTCCTCCCCCTCTTTCTAGGGTTAGCATTGTGATAACTCATATGTGAGATAGAGCCTCGCTCATCCATCCGGATCTACTCCACCGCGAGGGACCGACACCTCTTCGGAGAAGATCCACCTTGGATTCAAGACCCATAACGGGAAGACCTCAAGACCTCCTCACGGAGAAGAACCGGTTACCCTTTGTATCGTCCCTTGTTGGATTTGGACCGTGTGATGTCTATGTGTACTCGGATCTAGCATATGTGTGACCTAATCTTGTTGGTTTGGGTGTTCCTCTTGTGTTTTCCCTCGTGATTTCTCCGCGTGTTCTTCGTGTTCTTTGCGGGATTCGCTCCTTTCGCGAAAGATCGGCCATCTAGGGTTCCACCCTACATCATCTTGGTATCATGAGCCACGTTGATCACGATTTCGGAGCCTCCCCTCTTTGTTTTCTAGCCTTGTTTTATTGATTTTGTCCCAAATTCGAAAATTCTCCACAAAAATAGTCCCCAATTTTTTTGTGATTTGTTGTTGTGATGAAGTTTTGTTGGATTTGATCCGCGGATTTCATGTGTTGCAGGTAGATCTAGCTTTCCCCCATCTTTTCCCCAATTCCCATCCACAAAATCTCCCAAATTTTGCCCGAATTTGCCTCTTCCACGCGGAGTTCATCGAGTTCGTCCACGGATCCAAAGCCCGGACATCCGACCCGACAACCCGGACATCCGGCCCCTGACAGCATCACTTCCATCCACCGCTTCATTTTCCGCCTACCTTTCGCCAAATTTTGATCCGGTGCCCACGTTCACTTCCGCATAACACCACCACTTCCGCATAGCACCACCATCGTTGTCCCGCTACCAACTCCAACAATTTTGACACGTTTTGCCTTGAGAATTTTAGTTGCGGTTCCCGTGTCCTATTGTGTTTCGGCTATTTAGGTACGGTTCAACATCAACATCACCGCCACGGACTCGTCATCAACAACGACCACTCCATCATTTGGACACCATACCGTAATTAAGAACGGTAACCTCATCTTGGTATCGTGATATCCCATCATTTTACATTCTTGCCATTGCATTGATAACCCCATAGCCCATTTTGCGTAACTTACCCATCGAGATAGCCTTTGAGTATTGCCGGCAACGTCACTTGTGCACATTAGTGATCATACGCCCCATAGCATACTTACCATATCATCTTGGTGCATATCTTGGTATAATCTCTTGTGTCACAAAGGTGTCGTCGCATATACTCAATTGCTATCTTGGTTCATGAAGTTTTGCATGAGAAGAGCTCAAAAGAGAATGAGCCAAACAAGCTTTTAAGCAAAAGGGAAAGATAAGCAAAGAGCTTATAAGCAAGAACCATAGCATCATACTACATTAAGATTGTCATACCCGATCATCTTGGATCATATCATCGGAATACCATACATATAGCATACTTGGGATAGAAGTTGTTGCATTTTTGCTTAGTAGGTTGTGCACAAGTTTCTATCCGCCTATTGTGCAATCGTGCCAGCGTCTCTCTAGTGTTGTGCAACAAGAGCATATTCGTGGATTCCACATTTTGGCTCATTCCTTGGTTGCACGACCCCAGTTATCTATTTGCGTGTGTGTTTCCGTGTACCATATCTTGCTATTGGTCTACTTGTTGCATTTGCAAATTTGCGAATCTTTTCCAACATTATTGAAGCTCACCAGCAATTGCATCAAATTTTGTGCCACCATCCTAACCAAGCCCCACCATAAGCTTTTATTTGTGTAGGTGTGACAAACCGACAAGAATTGGTACCAATTGTGCTATTTCCTTGTTACACATTTGAGTGATCATTGATCCTCTTCAACATCGGTCAAGGTACATTTGGTATAAGTTCTTCTTTTTCTCCCACTAACATATTTTGCTTGGAAATGATGGATAGGCCAAGCTCTTCTACCAACCCACTCTTCCTTGAATAAGACGACGACATGAACAACTACGTCACCAAGATACACCTATTTGGAACACAATGAGCTTTGCATCAAGAGCAACAAGCAATGAGTGACCGCATCGACCATCTCGCCACTGACTTGCGACTATCCGAGCAACGTACAAGAGACTACTTCGACAACAAGCTCGACTTACACAAACAAGAGAATGACGCAACAATGGACAAGATTCGTGCCTTGTTGGTCAACCGCTCTTCTACCACTTCGTCCTACTCAAGACGGAGCCGCTCGAGTCGACACTCCGACGACACTATCTCCGGCTCAAGTACTCCGACATCAAACACTCTTCGTCGTGTCGCGCGTCAAGATCGTCAAGCAAACCGCAATCCTCTACACGACAACGACTCTCAAGAGCAAGCTCGCGCACAAGAACATCGACACCGTCAAAACCAAGCTACTTTCGCACAAGCACAAGAATGGCAATGTCTACGCCAACAACAAGAGGAAGAGCGAGCGCGACTACTCCAAGATGCACAAGATGCCGAGGCACAACGCCAAGAACAACAACTACGCGAAGCTCAAGCACTTGAGTCGCAACGTGCCCTCCGAGATTCAAGTCGATCCGTAGCCACGCGCAAGCAACAAGCTCGTGAGCAACAAGAAGCGCTTCGTGATGAAGTTCAAGAACGAATATATCAAGCTCGCGTGCATCGTCAAGCTCGACAGGCTCCTCCACAAGCTCGATAAGAACATCAAGTTCACCAAGAGCAAGACGTCAATGGAAATCCTCCACGACGTGAGCAAGTTGAGGGAGACAATCCTCCTCGTCAAGGACGTCATCATCCCCGACCCCAACACAATGAAGAGCAACGCTACGGCAAGCTAAAGTTCACCATGCCCAAGTTTTCCGGAAGCAATGATCCCGAAGAGTACCTTTCATGGGCATTGAAGGTTGACAAAATCTTCCACTTGCATAACTATGAGGAAGAGAAGAAGATCATGATGGCATCCCTTGAGTTCCAAGACTACGTCCTCATTTGGTGGGAACAACTCATCGAGCGCCCAGCGCCAAGAGGTGAACCACCCATCACAACTTGGGCGTAAATGAAGGATGTTGTGAGAGCACGTTTCGTGCCTACCTACTACAACCGCGACCTCTTCAAGAAAGTCCAACTCCTCAAGCAAGGAACCAAGAGCGTTGAAGAGTACTACAAGGAAATGGAGATTGCCATGATACGAGCCAATGTCACGGAAGATGATGAGAAAACTATGGCACATTTCTTGAATGGACTCAATCATCCTATCAAGAAGATCACCGACTTCCAACCATACTCGAACCTCATTGAGCTAGTGCATCAAGCTACCAAAGCGAAACGTCAAGTGCAAGATGACTTCAAGTACGCCAAGTTCTCATCCAAGTCATACGGCTTCCCCAACAACCAAGCTTCGACGACTCCAAAACCTTCTACCTCAATCAAAGCTACCGCAAGCAGCGGCGACAAGTCAAGTTACAAGAAAACTTTGACAACCCCAAGTCGTCCTCCTACTACAAGCAACTTCAAGCCAAGAGCTTCATCATCATCTACTCCGACCGATGAGACCATCAAGACAAGTTCCTTCAAATGCTTCACATGCGGATGCTGAGGCCACAAGTCATTTGAGTGTACAAACAAGCGCACCATGATCTTCAACGATGGTGGTACATATGACTCCATGAGTGAAGGATAAATGGAAGCCCTTGAGCAAGTGGCCATGCACCGGCAAGTGAACGAAGATGAAGATGATCACGTCTTTTGTGACAAAGATTCGAGCCCCGCTCTTGTTGTCTCCAAGGTTTTGACTCTTCAACATCAACAAGAAGAAGACCAAAGATCCCATATCTTCCACACCAAGGCCGACATCAATGGAAGGTCCGTCAAGGTCATCATCGATGGAGAGAGTTGCCATAACTTAGCAAGTGAAGAACTATGCTCCAAACTCCAGTTAGTCAAGATGAAGCACCCGCACCCCTACAAGGTTCAATGGCTAAGCGATTCCAGCACTATCCAAGTCGAGTATATGGTACAAGTTTCCTTCAAGATCAGAGCTTATGAAGACACTTTGGTGTGTGATGTCGTTCCGATGTCCGTTTGCCACCTCCTTCTTGGACGGCCATGGCAATTTGACCGAGGCGTCATCCACACCGGGCGTACAAATCACTATAGCTTCAAGATGAAAGGAAAAGAGTACATGCTACGACCTATGTCTCCAAGTCAAGTGATCGCCGACAAGCAAGCCACCAGTTGTGGAGAGAATAATGAGAGAGCGAACCACCCAAAAGAGAGTGAGTGCCACAAGCCCAAATTGAGTGCCTCCACGATGAGCGACAAGAAGAACTTAGTCCTATTTGCCACAAAGCATGAGATGAGAGAAGTGTGTGAGAACCCATCAAGTGCCATGCACTATGTCCTTTTGTGCAAGGACGAGGCACCAAAAGCTAACAGCTCTCACAATCTACCTTTAGTGTTATCTTCTCTATTGCAGAAATTCCAAGACGATTTCCCCGATGAGCTACCTCCGGGACTACCCGCACTACAAGGCATCGAACACCGAATCGACCTCATACCCGGAGCACCCCTTCCTAACAAGGCTCCCTACCGCGTTAAACCCAGGGAAACTAAGGAGATCCAATGGCAAGTACAACAACTCATCGACAACGGCCATGTACGAGAAAGTTTGAGCCCTTGTGCCGTCCCGGTAATCCTTGTTCCCAATAAAGATGGTACATATCGCATGTGTTCCGATTGTCGTCCTATCAATGCTATTACAGTGCGTTACCGTTACCCCATTCCACGCCTAGATGATATGCTTGATGAGCTTAGCGGAGCCACCATTTTCTCTAAAATTGACCTTAAAAGTGGCTAATACGCATCCAAGAAGGTGATGAATGGAAAACCGCATTTAAGACCAAGTTTGGCTTATATGAATGGCTTGTTATGCCAATGGGTTTATCCGAAGCACCCGGTACCTTCATGCGACTCATGCATTTTGTTCTTCGACCCTATATTGGCGTATTTGTTGTGGTCTACTTTGATGACATTCTTGTGTTTAGCAAATCTCTCAAAGATCATGTCACCCATCTTAGAACTGTGTTGCAAACCCTTAAGAAAGAGCGCCTTATGCTAAAATGGACAATTGCCTTTTTGGTGTTGATAAGCTTGTTTTCTTGGGTTTTGTTGTGTCTTCTAAGGATGTTCATGTTGATGAATCTAAGATCAATGCTATTAAAACTTGGCCCCAACCAACCAACTTGCAATAAGTGTGTAGCTTCCTTGGTTTAGCCGGTTTCTACCGTAGATTTCTGAAGGACTTTAGCACCATTGCGTCTCCTTTACATGCTTTGAGTACGAAGAATGCACCCTTTGTTTGGTGACCTTCTCAAGATAGTGCATTTAATGAGCTCAAGAATTTGCTTACTCATGCTCCCGTGCTTGCATTATCCAACTTTGACAAACCTTTTGAAATTCATTGCGATGCTAGTGGTAATGGCATAGGAGGTGTGTTAACACAAGAGAAGCGCCCCAATTGCTTACTTTAGCAAAAAACTTTCCAGAGCGCAACTCAATTACCCCATCTATGACAAAGAGCTTTATGCTTTAGTGCGAGTTTTGCATGAATGGGAACATTACCTTCGCCCTCATGAATTTGTCATCCATACCGACCATGAAACGCTTAAATACCTTAAGGGTCAAACTAAGTTGAACAAGCATCATGCTAAATGGAGTGAGTTCATCGAGTCTTTTCCTTATGTCATCAAGTATATTAAAGGTAAGGAAAATGTTGTGGCAGATGCGCTTTCCCGTATATGCATGCTTGTTACTCAACTTGAATTGAATGTCATTGGTTTTGACCACATAAAAGACTTGTATGCGCATACCTTCTTTTGCTATTCCTTATGCCAAGTGTTTGACGCATACATCTTGGGAACGCTATTACCTCAAAGATGATTATCTTATGAGAGCTAACAAAATTTGCATCCCCGAGTCTTCTCTTCATTTGTTGCTTTTGCAAGAATCTCATGGAGGAGGACTAATGGGACACTTTGGATGCGACAAGACATTTGCCACGCTCTCCAAGAACTATTTTTGGCCCAAGATGTTCCGCGACGTCTCACGTTTCACAACTCGATGCTCAACATGTCGCAAAGCTAAGTCTAAAGCTCAATCTCATGGCCTTTATATGCCCCTTCCAATTCCATATCACCCATGGGAGGATATTAGCATGGATTTTGTCCTTGGTTTACCTAGAACTAGAAATGGAAAGGATTCCGTGTTTGTTGTAGTGGACCGATTCTCTAAAATGGCACATTTCATACCATGCACAAGATAGACGATGCATCACATGTTGCAAATATTTTTTGTAGGGAAATCTTGCGCCTACATGGAGTGCCAAAGACGATTGTCTCAGACCGCGACGTCAAGTTCTTGAGTTACTTTTGGAAGACCTTATGCGCCAAGCTTGGAATCAAGCTCTTGTTCTCTTTGGCATACCATCCTGAAATCGACGGCCAAACGGAGGTGACGAACCATACGCTCTCCACTCTACTATGCGTGTCGATAAAGAAGAACATCAAGGAGTGGGAGGAGTGCCTACCTATCATCGAGTAGGCCTACAACCGTGCAAGACATTCGACTACCAGCAAGTCCCCCTTCAAGGTCGTCTACGGCTTCAACCCGTTGTCCCCATTGGACATTCTTCCTCTACCACTACAAGCGCGCACCAACATGGACGCGAGTGCCCGAGTGAACTACCTCAAGAAGATGCATGAGGATACAAGGCACACCACCGAGCGCCAAGTACAACGACTCGCGACCAAGCTCAACGTCAACAAGCAACCCATGATATTCAGCACTGGAGATCTTGTGTGGCTACACCTTCGCAAGGACCGCTTCCCCAACGAACGAAAGTCCAAACTTCTACCACGGGCCGATGGACCCTTCAAGGTGCTTGCACGCTACTACAACAATGCCTACAAGATCGGTATCCCACGCGACAAGTACTCCGTGAGCGACATCTTCAACATCAACGATCTATCTCCCTACCATGGTGATAAAGATTTCGATCCGAGGTCGGATCTATCCCAAGGGAGGGGAGATGATGCGGAGCATCCTATGGTCATCCGCATGGACCTACCATCGTCTCACCAAGTGCCAAGAGGACCTATGAGACGAGCACGAGCTAGAGCTCTCGAGACCGAGGTGGCTTCCTTCCTTAGTGATATCACATATGATCCACTCGAGACGTGGCTACTACCTAAGTCCAAAATGTTTTGCATGATTAGGTATCAAGAGGACCCTCCCAAAGATGCACGTGAAGACGGACAAGCCCGCAAGTTCACGGACGAACAGAACCAACGGAAGGAGTCAAGAACAGCTTCCAGGCCCTGGACATCCGACCATGACCCCGGACATCCGACCCCTGGAGCATCGTCCACAGCAGCGGCCAAGCACCTACAGGCCCCGGACATCCGGCCCGATGCCTGGAAATCCGGCACCCTCTATCCAGAGAGCGCCGAGACCGGCCCTCCATCCCGAACATCCGGCCCATCGCCCGGACATCCGAACCCCGCCTATCCAGAGAGCGTCAAGGCCAGCCCCGACCGCCCGGACATCCGGCGCCAACCCGTACAACCAGCACCTCGTGAAGGCCCAGACATTCGGCCTCCCCTGTCTGCGCATACTGTAGGGCCCGAGGCCCATGTACCCCTTTGTCCACCTAGACTATATATACTCCTCCTCCCCCCTCTTTCTAGGGTTAGCGTTGTGATAGCTCATATGTGACATAGAGCCTCGCTCATCCATCCGGATCTACTCCACCGCGAGGGACCGACAACTCTTCGGAGAAGATCCACCTTGGATTCAAGACCCCTAACGGGAAGACCTCAAGACCTCTTCACAGAGAAGAACCGGTTACCCTTTGTATTGTCCCGTGTTGGATTTGGACCGTGTGATCTCTATGTGTACTCGGATCTAGGATATGTGTGACCTAATCTTGTTGGTTTGAGTGTTCCTCTTGTGTTTTCCCTCATGATTTCTCCTCGTGTTCTTCGTGGGATTCGCTCCTTTCGTGAAAGATCGGCCATCTAGAGTTCCACCCTACATCACCTTCTTTTGTGCAAAGGACTCAGCGGCAGCCTTGAGGTTCTTGATTTCCTCCTCTAACTTGCCGACTGAAGCCAGCTTCTCGTCAGCAAGCTTGGCCTTGGTCTTTGCTTCCTTCTGGGCTAGTGCCAGGTCCTTGTCCTTGTTCTCCAGCGCCTGCTTCATGGTTTCTAAAGAAATAGAAGTCCTGAGCCTTAGTACGACTTGAGCATTCTCGCTACGAACATCTATCGAGCGAAAATGATTCAGATCAAAGGGGAAAACCGGTGTGAAGATGCCAGTCAGAGGAGATAACTTACCTCCCATTGCCTTCTTCTCCTGCTCCAGTTGTGCGCTCTGGAGTTTCTCAGCCCCCAAGTCAAGTCGAAGGGCTGTCACCTCCTTCTCCATCGTGGCAGAGTGGGATCCCATCTCACAAGTCCTCTACAACATACAAAAAATAGTCAGTCGGAAGATCTTGAAGGAAAACCAACAACAGGAACTCACAAGCATCCGGGCAGGCATCTGGAAGGAACAAATTAGACCAGTACCAGATCCTGAAGTACCCTCTGACTACCGAGCGGACTCCTGACTTGGTCGTACCCCCCCCCCCAGTACCAAATACCGAGTGGACTACCAAGGAACAAGCTCGACCAATACCAGATCTTGAAGTACCCTCTATTATGACCTCATTCGTCTGACCCCTGAGTCGGTGATAAAGAAGATAGAGGACAACAACACAAGATGACCTACTCCACCCGATTGACCCCTGAGTCGGCAATGAAGAAGATAGAAGACAACAACATTAGATGGCCTACTTCACTCGGCTGACTCCCGAGTCAGCACGAAGGAAATCCTACTTATTATCTCACCAGAGCACGAGTGTCGTAAGGAACCCTGAATGCCTAATGACAAGTTCTAAAGGCTACCGCCGATCACCAGCGATTAACGGTAGCCACGGGGACTACACCCAGTGGGTGCGCTCAGCGTGCCCTCACTGGAAAGTGACTCGTCAATGAGCTAAAAAAACTCTAAGACTACCGCCGACTGATCTAGTCAATGGTAGCCTCGGGGACTACACCCAGTGGGTGCACTAAGCGTGCCCCCACTGGATCATGTCCAGTTGGCTACACTCTGGCAAGACTCCGAATGGACATACAAAGTTTTTACATTCGAAGACTCCTGCCAACTGACTCTAGTCGGCAGGAGCCCCGGGGACTACACCCGTGCTGCCGTGCTGTCGTTATCGATGGGTCCGGATCATCTTCGAACGTCCCCAAAACATCTTTGGTTTCTTATTTGGACTCTCCTAGCCTATCTATTCCGACCGTTCGATCTCGATCAGACGCCTGCGATCTGTCCAAAACTTGCTCTTCTAAGCCCACCTAATTATTCGACTTTTCGGAGCCATCCGATCGATCGGAGGGCTTCAAACAGCCCCCGATCACCCCCTCCTACTATATATGGACACCCTACCCCTCCATTTTCGGAAACCCTAACCCCTAGGCCTTCTTCCCCACTGCCCCGCCGCCACATGGCACGCAGCCACCGGCCGCGCTACCACCTGAGCCGCCAACCAGGCGCCCGTGTCTCCCACCTCACGGCAGGGCCCGTGGAAACCAAATCGGGGCCCTGGAAGCCCATCTGCGCCCGAACCGCGCCGCCGCCCGCTCCTCCCGTCGCTTGACCCCTCCACCCGAGGGCCTCCTCCTCACCTCGTCTCCCTCACACCGGCCGACCACCGGAGACGTCGCCGCCGGCGGCCACGACCACCAGGCTAGGCCCTGCCTCCTTGCTGTCCCCGTCGACCGACACTCATGCCTCCCTCCTCTGCCTTGCGCTCGTCCGCGACGCCGCCGGCAGGTTCCGGCCCTACCTCAAGCGCCCTCTGCTGCCGCCTCCTAGTCATTGCCAGGACCTTCCCCGCACCGCCACATCGTCGGAGGTGAGCTCTGCCATCAAGCCATGCCTCTCTAGCCTTCCTTTTCCTCTCCTCGCGTCGATCCTCGCTGACTGGCCAACCATGTTTTCTACCTGTAGAGACCACACCGGGGCCCTCCTCTTCTTCTGATCTGGCGCCGTCTCAGTAGCCAGATCCGGCCCTCCCTCGCCAGTTCCCGTGTCCCTACCCTGCCTCTCCGCCTCACCGGAGTCCCGAATGAGCTACCATTGCGAGTTCCAGCGCCGCCCTGCTCTGCTTTCTGTCGAATAGAGGGCGACGCGCCCGTAGCCTCCCCGCCTCGCGTGCCTGGGCCACTTCCAGCGCTAGGAAGGCCCAGCAGCGCCCAGATCTGTCCGCCTCTTCGGTGGCATTTCCTAAACGGCACCCTCTGCGCCCGATACAGTTGTTTGTGCAATCGGGCGCACACCCTCCGATCCACACTGGGCCGGCCCGTCTCATTTTTTCCCTCCTTCTCTATATCCTTAAAAAAAGGAGCGCCGGGAAGATTCGAACCCTAAACCCCACGGCCTTTGTACGAGCGCAATAACCACCCTGGACAACGTCCTTTCGTGTTTAAGAGCCACTTTTATAGTTCTTCAAATAAAGAACGTGAATCTGTCTTGTTTTTTTCTTTTTGGCCAGTTCTCTTTTCTGTTTTTCCTTCTTTTTTCTATTTTCAATTTCGTGAACCTTTTTTCGGATTCGCGAACTTTTCTAGAGTTCGCAAACATTTTCGTGTGAACCTTTTTGAATACGTGAACTTTTTTCAAAATTGATGAACTTTTTTCAAATCAATTAACTTTTTTCCAAAATCGATGAACACTTTTTCCCATTTTGATGAACTTTTTTCATGATATGTGAATATTTTGAATTCGTGAACCCCTTTTTGAAAATCCATGAACTCTTTCCAAAATGGATGAACTTCTTTCAAATCGATGAATTTTTTACAAATTTGGTGAACATCTTTTCCCTATTTGATGAACTTTTTTCATGATTGGTGAATATTTTTTCAAAAAGTTTCAAATTTTTTTGAATTCATGAACCCCTTTTTGAAAATACGTGAACTCTTTTTCAAATTGATGAACTTTTTTCGAATTGAATGAACTTTTCTAAAAATTGCTAAACTTTTTTTCAAAATTGATGAACAATTTTTAAAATTTGATGAACTTTTTTTAAAATTTGATGATTTTTTTTCAAATTTGTGAACTTTTCTCAAAAAATGATGAACTTATTCAAGTTCACGATTGTTTTAAAATGATTTAGAAAAGTAAGTGCATTAAATAGCGCAGCCGCATATCCTTGTAGCGTTGACACTTTGTTCTCCCACTATGGTCGAGTAGTTCTACTGGTTATGTGCCCTTGTACGTTAAGGGAAAGTCCTCTTAACTGCACAGCGCCCCACCGGTCGTGGGAACCAGGCGCATCGGCCTTGTTGGGCCAGGCCCAGGTTGGCAGCGCGCGGGCGCCGGTACCTGTTAGCGGCGCTAAAGGCACGGCTTAGGAGCCTTCCTCTTCGGCAGCCGCCCCAGTCCATCGAGCCGGCCCAAGTGCCATGGTGAGCAGCCTAGTTCGATCCAGATTTCGGCCCGTATAGGTTTTATTAGGTTATGCGATTTTGCTAATTATCTAGAGAACGCCAGTTTTCCAGAAAACCCCCTAGAGTTCATGCATGTAATATCTCACTAACCGTGCATTGGATTAAAATGATTTAAACATGTCAAATGCTTAGAATTTCATGTAGTTTCTCAATAATCAACAATCATCCATGTTAAAAAAATAAACTTGTTTGATTAATTTTGCATAAGTGACATGCTAAAATGGTTTATTTCATAACTAAATAATCGTAGCTTCGAATTAAATGAACTTTATATGTAAATGGGGGTAGAAAAATGCATAGATTAACATGATGCACTTTATTTTACTGTTTAAAAACATTTAAATACTATTCAGGGCAGAACAGTACCAAATTCAAAATATGCATATGGCGATTTTCTGGAATTGTTGTTTGTTGTTTGCGGCCTCATTTAAACTTGCCTAGACAAATAGTTTACTCATGCTTCACCTCTTGCCATGTTAACCAACATTTAATCTTGTCTTGTTCATTTAACTCGTTGCATATTGAGCTCCACTTAATTTGTAATATTGTTTGTTGCACTTTGCCATGCCATGACTTATTAAACCGAACATGCATCATACTTGATTGTGCATCATGCCATGATTATGCTTGTTGGTTTAACATGTTGTTTGCTTCTTTCCGGTGTTGCTTCTTCTTAATAGTTCCGGTAACGTTGCGATTGTGAGGATTCGTTCAATTACGCCCGTTCGTCTTCTTCATGGACTCGATCTTCTTCCTAGCGGGATTTCAGGCAAGATGACCATTACCTTGGATATCACTACTATCTTTGCTTTGCTAATTGTCTCGATGCTATCGCTATGTCGCGCTACCTACCACTTGTTTGTCAAGCCTCCCAATTTACCATGATGCAGCCTCTAACCTTTTCCACCATCCTAGCAAACCGTTGTTTGGCTATGTTACCGCTTTGCTCAGCCCATCTATAACGTTGCTAGTTGCAGGTGCAGTTCCAGGTTGTTCCATGTTGGGACATGGATATCATGGGATATCACAATATCTCTTATTTAATTAAGGCACCTATATACTTGGTAAAGGGTGGAAGGCTCGGCCTTTTGCCTGGTATTTTGTTTGACTCTTGCTGCCCTAGTTTCTGTCATACCGGTGTTATGTTCCTTGATTTGTGTTCCTAACACGGTCGAGGTTTATGGGCCCCCATTGATAGTTCACCTTGTATAAACATTATTGCAGGATGCTGTAAATGCGACACTACGATCAGAGACCCTTTGACGAAATTGTGTGCAATGCATTAATCGCAAACGGGGATGTAAAAAAATGTCAAAAAAGATGCAAAACCTTTGCGATGGCGGAGACATCAAACATGGTTCAGATTTTAGTTACGTGTGCGATGCGGGGCATACGGTTGATTCAGAAGAACTGTTTGCGATGAGTCAGAACAACAGAAACGGGCAGCCATATCAATGTGTGTGCGATATACGGCATTCAGTTCGCTCTGATGAACTATGTGCTATTAGGGAATGCAACAGAAACGGTCAGCCAGATCAAGGTGTGTGTGATATACGGCATACGGTTCACTCGGACGAACTGTTTTCGATTAGGAAAGAGAACAGAAATATATCAACTTAACAAAATGTGCGTGATATGCGGCATACAGTTCACATAGATGAACTGTTTGCGATGAGCCAAAAGAACACAAACGATTCGTGTAAAAAAGATGTGTGTGATACGCAGCAAACAGCCCACTCGGATGAATTGTTTGCGATGAGAAATTATAACACAGACGATTACTATAGTTAGTTCGTGTGCGATTCATCATTGCTCAGGTAGGCTACCACATCAACTCCACCAAAGATGTAACGCAGGTAGGCTTCATCATTGCTCGCGGCGGCTGTGTCAACCTCGATCCCGATGATGTGGTAGCCAAGCTCAAGCGCATCCTTGGCGGAGTAGACGTCCCCGACGAAGTAGAACATCGCCAACGTGATATCTTTAGGATGCAGGTGATGGACAGAATTTGCTAATAGGCCAGAGACATGGAAATGGAGTGGTTTCACGGAGATATCATGTGCACGAATGCATGCTGTCAAGCTCTTCTGGAAGAGGCCCAGCAGCCCCAAGAGCCTCCCAGCGCAAGCAGCTCCATAGGCGGAGGCGGGTCGGGACACTTGGAGTGAACGGCCGCAAGGGTGCTATGCTGATCATGGAGTCCGAGAAGACCGTCGTCGGAAGGCCGCCAGCTCAGCCTTTTAGCCTATATTTTATTATAATTGTATGCATATGTAGGTCGTGAGTGTTCTGTAAAATGCGCATGTGGCATTTTAAATTATCCTGAATATGTAAGACAATTATTAACTGTTGCCATTGTAAATTTGCCTCAACGGTGAGCAGAGCGCATGCAGGGACGCCAGAGCGGAGCGCGCTGCGGCCACCTCAATGGCGAGTAAAACGCGTGGATGGACGCGAGTAGAGCGCGCCGCGGCCGCCTCAACGAGGAGCAGAGCGCGTCGTGGCCGCCTCAATGGCGAGCAACCACGTGGTCAACCTTCTGGCACCCTGTGGGAGGCGCGACGACGCATCAATAGGACACAATGGTGATATCTTGACCATGTGTGATAGTGGGCAGACACGTACACGTACATCCGAGAACACGGGCCCACGTTTCGGGCTTCCGATGTGTGGCATACGGTTGATCCAAAAGAACTGTTTGCGATGAGCCAGAACAACAGACCAGGCTTTGTAGGCCCAGAACCATCAGTAAATTTTGACCTTGTTTCTCGTCACATTCCAGATTACAACGCAATAAGTAGTTGCAAATCTATTCACACCTATCAAACTAATATGTGTTCACACTTAGCACTGGGCTATAAAAACTACCCACTCGAAAATTACTTCACAGTTCCTCTCCTCATCACCCACAAAAACTGGTCTTTCCTGTCAAGTCATTCCACCATGACCGGTAGGAGGAGTTTTGGGTGGACATATAACAAGGCAGCAAAGACCAAGGCCGCGGAAGCACTAGAGAGGTCCAGCCGTGAAGCGGCAGCTGTAGCAGGGATGTCCCGACGCGCCGCGGAACCCTCGAACGAGCTCTCACGGGCACGCGAGGGCTCTCACAAGTGCACTCACCGCGTCGGCCAACGCAACGAGCTGGCGTTCCTGAAGTCGTTGGCTGGCGACGACGACATTCTCGCTGGCCTCATTAAGCAGCAGGAGCTTGTCAACGGCTTGATGAAGCTGCGCGAGATAAGCGATGCCTCGGTTGACAAGGCGACCGGCCTCGTCGAGCAACTCATGGGTGACAATGCGAAGCTCCTCAAGGCGCTCGCCGAGAAGGAGGAGGAGGACGCCGGCTCGAAGATGCTGCATGAGCAGAGCAGTGCCTCGGGGATGACGCTGACAGCATTCGTCGAGGAACTGATGGGTGACTTGAGGAAGCTCCGGATCGAGCATGAGCAGGAGGTGGAGGAATCCGTGGCTGCTTTCAAGCAAAGTCGTGAGGAATTGAAGAAGGAGCTGGAGGATGTCTTCGCCCGGCGATCCATCGACGAGTAGAGACAGTAGCGATCGTTGTCTGCGATTTCCTTCTTCTCTTGCCCCCGTGTCTTCTGGGCTTTGCCGCATGTGGCATTTTAAATTATCTGGAATATGTAAGACAATTATTATCTAAGCCATTGTAAATTTATCGTCGTATTATCTGTTGCCATTTTATTTGTTGTCGTATTATCCGTTGCCCTATGTGGCAATTTAAATTAGGCTGGAATACGAGTTGAAAACACGAACAAAGCAAATGCTGCCATGGGATCATGTTGTAGGGTGGAACCCTAAGATAGATCTTTCACGAATTGGAGGGGAAATCCCCAAGAACAAGAGGAACACAAAGGGGAATCACAAGAGGAACACTCAAGAACAAGCCCAAATCACACATCCACTAGACTCAAATCCACACAAGATCCACAAAGGTACAAGAACAACAAAGGGAAATATACAAGGTAGAGTTCATCCCAAATCCCAAAGGGAGGTGAGGTCTGGGTGATCCTATGATGGGGATCCTTCCCTAGATGGGGTCTTGAATCCACTAGGGATCTTCTCCAATGGAGGTCTTGATATCCATGGGAGATGTCTCTCTCTCTCTCTCAAGAGGAGGTACAAGGAGCAAAGCTCACATAGATCATGTCATATCCTTTGCTAAGTCTATGTGGAGGAGGGAGAGGGGTATATATAGGTAGGTGGAGGAAGGGGACGAAGTGGGGGGCCCAAACAGCAGCCTCAGCCGGCCATCCTCTAGGGCCCGTGCGCACGGGGTGCTCCAGCGCCAGCTTCCTGTGTAGCCCATGGGCATGGGGGCTCGGGGGCCCATGCACATGGTGTCGCCTGGGACTTCCTGTCCAGCTCCTGTTGGGTTCCTTCTTCCTCCATGCGGACTTGGGGTCCTTCTCCTTGGCCTCCAGGATGCTCCCTGGCTCCCTGGTGGCGGTCTCCCTCGTACCTAATGATGCACAATATTTCGAGAAGAGGTAGCAACCAAGTCCAACGGATATTCATGTCTCGAAGAGGAGTGGGTTCACCTTTAGTCCGGTAGGGTCACTTGGGGCGTGAGGTGCTATGAAGGTGTACATGGAGATGACCATGGGATGCTCCGCATCATCCCCTCCCCCTTGGGAAAGATCCGACCTCGGATTGTAAACCGTATCGCCATGTACACGGTAGGCATGGATGTACTTGTTGTCGGAAGGAGTGTTTGTGATGGCGCAATCCAAGTACTTCAAGATGTTGTCGGGATGGTATACATGCAAAACGAGCAAACACAAGGGACACTTGGAAATACAATGGTTAGCGCGCACAATGCGTCCATCAAGGAAGTATGAGTCCATTCGAAAAGATTGTATGTGGCAAGTAACACGATACTTATCCAAAAGATGTAGAATGATATGTAATGCATTCATGTGAGAAAATTCCTGCGTCGTGCACACAATGGTATGGTGCTTGTCATGGTTCACAAAACTACAAGTTCTACCATTGTGCAAAATGATGTCATAATGGGACGGTGTATCAAAAGCATGAACATGGTAATTGGTGCTCAATGCGACTATGTGATCATGCAATTGATGATGGTCAATGTGATCATTATGTATGAATATGCCATCAAGAAAGATCACAACAAATTTGCTAAGGAAATGCACAAGCTCATATATCATGGATGACATGGAAATGCAAGATGCAACAAGGCAATCATAATGTGATTCAATCCATGCATAAGATGCAGATTTGTTATGGGTGGTGTTGTACCATAGCTCAATGTCGTGGCACTCCTCAACTTGAAGGTCCATAGGGTCCATCTCCAATGTCGGTCCTCCATCCAATAGATGTATCATGTAGACAAGAAGAAGGAAACAACAATGAAAGAGTGACCCATACAATATGCATATGTGAGGATGGCTCAAAGGGAAGGAGGTCACCTTTAGGAGTTTCTCAAGGATGTTGGAGTTGTGCATCTTGTATGCCTTCATATAACCAATATGTTTCGTGATGGTAATGCCTTGAGTATCCCCCAAAATGAAAGAACTTGACAAACACTCGGAAAAACAAATGGGGTTAGTGCAAATGCAACACCTATCATTCGAGTGGTGATATACCCAACAAGTGTTTTCATCATTCTTATCATTAGAAAGGACAAGGTGTGGTATGGTATGAAAGCATATGATGCAACTACAACCAAATACATTAGGCTCAAGTAAACAAGAAAGCTTCACAAGTAATATGTCCAAGTCTCCAAGATCGATAAGCATAGCATGGTTGCACTGACGCGAGATGCAACTATTGGAGGCAAGCGACAATGATCAAGATATATCACGTGAGAGGCATGAACATATCTGTCATCAACCCAAGAAAGCGAGTAAGAGTGGAACATGGGTGATGCGACAAAGCAAGCAATCATAGTGATGAAGTCAAGCAAGCTAGTAGTGCAAAGATGCAACGTACTAGAAGGAATCATGGCAAGCATGTCATGTGTGCAAATAGTGGGCATCCATAATGCACATGACATAGCACAAGTATGAAAGCAAGATATGAGTAAAGTATGATGCAGAGCATCCTACGGACATCACCATGTCAAGAGTCCATTTGCCAAGTGACACGTGCGGCATCTACTTCACATACATAAAGGTGAATCATCTCCTTTACAAGTGTTCACTTGACCCCTTCGAGGATGATATACTACTTGACACTTCTCCCGTGTGCATGCATAGGTACCGGAACTTCACGGATGTCGAGGAGGAGAGCGAGTGCAAGTGTACGTCTACACCATCCGCGAGGGAGGCGTGGAAGAGAAGACGGAACAAAGGAGAAGAAGACGGAGTGGCTTCTGGAGTCAGGCTAGACGTCCGGACCTCCGTCTGGATCATCTGAGCTGTGCCGGATCATCCGGGTCCCCCTCCAAATCATCCGGGTAATCCCACAGCCACGGCACCCGAAGCTTGCAGAATCCCCTCGGCGAAGCCGGATCATTCGGACGAGGACCCGGATCATCCGGACGATGCCCGGATCATCCGAACCCCATCCGGATCATCTAGCCTTGCCTGCGTGCATGCCTCCGAGGCGAGGCCCATGTACCCACTTCACCCCCTCACTTACCCCTTCGTGGCTTAGACTATAAATAGACCTCCTCCTCCTGATTTTTAGGGTAAGCAAATATGTTAGCTCATTTGTATGTGAGCTTTGCTCCTACCTCCTCCTCTTGAGAGAGAGAGAGAGAGAGACTACCACTCCCATGGAGTTCAGGACCTCCATGTGAGCATGTGAGAAGATCCTACGGGATTCAAGACCCCTCACGGGAAGACCCCCCAAGACCTCTTGGAGATGAACTCTACCTTGTGTCTTTCCCTTTGTTGTTCATGTACCTTGTGATCTTGTGTGTTTGATTGTCTAATGGATCTGTGATTGGACTTGTTCTTGAGTGTTCTTCTCGTTTTCCCTCGTGTTTCCGCTCGTGTTCCTCGTGTTCTTCGCGGGATCCCCTCCATTTCGTGAAAGATCGGGCATCTAGGGTTCTACCCTACATCTTCTTGGACCAGAGCCAGCTTGCTCATGATCATCTTGGACCAGAGCAAGGTTGATCACGAATTTGGAGCCTCTACCCCTCTTTTTCTAGCCTTGTTTTGCTTGATTTCGTCCTAAATTCGAAAATCCCCACAAAAAATAACCCCAATTTTTTTATGATTTGTTGGTTAGATGATGTTTTGTTGATTTCGATTCATGGATTTTCTTGGTTTCGAGTGGATCTAGCATCTCCCCAAGTTTCCCCACCTTCCATCCACAAAATCTCTGCAATTTTTGCCCCGAAATCATCCAATTTCCGCCCAAAAATTCATCCCCGAGAGGAAATCCCGAGCAGTTTGACCTGCCCGGATCATCCGGAAGTGCTCCCGGATCATCCGGACTAGCCCGAATCAGTTGGACCCGCTCCCGGACATCCGGCCGCCCCACGCGACAGAAATCTTGTTGACGAACCTGGATCATCCGGACCTAATCCCGGATGTCCGGATAACCCTGACACTGACAGGGCTGAATTCTTGTTTCGGCCATAACTAATTCATCTGGAGTCCGATTTTGACGTTCTTTAGCTCGTTTTGAAGCTATTGACATCCCCCATCCCACAAAAATATCACCACCATCATTTGACTCCATCGTATTTTCTGAAATTTGGAAAGTTTGCCTAGGCCCTCCACCATATCATCCGCATTACCACCATAGACTTCCGCAACCTAACCCATTTTGCTCACCATAGCATTAGTGGTTGCTTGAGTAGTGATTCGAGTCTCCTAAGGTGTTTCCGCTACTTAGGGACAGTTACTTCTTCATCAACCACCACCACCACTTCCACATAACCTTGCCCACCATGCATTTCCGCCACCCCAACTTAACCCAATTTTGTTTGAGTTGTGAGTTGTGTCTCCTAAGGTATTTCGGCTACTTAGGGACGGTGACCTTCAACTCTGACTCGCATAAGCCAATAACCCTCCACTTCTTCCTTGCGTACTCTAAAACCCATCATTGCATTTAAGCAATACCATTGAGCTTCCACAAAACCACCACTGCATTTCGCTACCACCATTTGACATTTGTCGTTTGAGATTTTGAGTTGTGGTTTTTCCGTTTCCTAAGGTGTTTCGGCTAATTAGGAACGGTTCGACATCGACATCACCGCCACTCATCGTCGCCCCCGTCTCGACATCGTCATTGACCACTTCATCATTTTGACAACATCATCCGTCCTTATGTACACATGCCAAAACATTGACGGTGACCTCGACGACACGATTGTATATTCCCCTTGCAATTGCATTGATAACCCCTAGCCCATTTTGCGTCACTTGCCTATCGAGACTAGCCATTGAGTATTGCCGGCAATGTTACTTGTGCACATTAGTGATCATCCCTTCCATTGCATAATACCATATCATATTGGTATCATAGTACCATCCCTTGTGTCACAAGATTGTTCCCCGCATATACACAATTGCTATCTTGGTTTGTGCATCGTGGCCATAAAAAAACAAGAATAAGCTTTTCAGCAAAGAAAAAGAGTGAGCAATGAAGCTTGTAAGCAAGAGCCATAGCATCATACCACATTGCACATAAGATTGTCATATCCGATCATCTTGGATCTTCTTGAGAAACACCGGGAACCATACATACATAGCATACTTGGGATAGAAAGTTTATACATTTTGCATCTTATAGGTTGTGCACAAGTGTCGTATCCACCTATTGAGCAATCGTGCTAGTGTCTCTCTTGATTTGTGCAGCACAAGCGTTTTCCGTGGATTCCACATTTTGTTCTCATTGCTTGGTTGCACGGCCCCATTTATCTATCCGTGTGTGCGTTTCCGTGTGCCACATATTGCTATTGGTCTACTTGTTTCACTTGCGAATTTGTGAATCTCTTTCAACATTATTGACTCTTGCTAACATTTTGCATCAAATTTTTGTGCCACTATCCTCACCAAGCTACTCCATAAGCTTTAGTTGATAGGTGTGAGTGAACAAGTCCGGTACCAATTCCACTATTCTTTCATTTCACATTGAGTGACAGGGGATACATCCTCAACTTTGGGAAAATGTAACTTGGTATTGTTTATATCATTTCCTACTCACCTCTACTCGAGTCTTGTGACGGATAGGCAAAGCACACCCCCTCCGGTCTACAACAACGACGACGAGTTCGATGCCACGAACAACTTGAACGCCAAGATGGATGATCAAATGGAGGAAATCAAAGCCCTCATCAAGTCCTACAAGCGATCTTCCTCATCTTCGAGAAGACGCTCAAGTGCACATCCTTCTGAGCTACCATCTCCGGCAAGGTCACATCGGCATCAACACCACCATCGACGAGAACGTGAAGGTCAAGAGCTCAACACCAACAACCGCTCAACGACTTCACCATCTCCCTTGGCATCTTCGCCAAGCGACTTCAAGGCATCTTCGCCTTTGGACATGCGGAATCTTCATCCACAAGCACCTCAACAGAAGCTCCCCAAGCTCAAGTCCGCAACTTCCACGAGCTACTACGACCTTGACACCGACCACAAGATTCCTTTCTATGGGACACAAGAACCCGAGGAGTATCTCGAGTGGGAGCGCTTGATGGACGACTACCTCAAGCTACATCAAGTTCCTCCCGAAGAGCAAGTGAAGTGTGCCACAAGAAACTTCCATGACTACGAGTCCACATGGTGGCTTCACACACCTTCGGAGAGCTACGACATGAGTTGGCCCAAGACGAAGAGAGCTTTGCGGCGAGAGTTTGTGTCTCCAACCTACACGGAACAACTTCTACGCCAATTGGAGAGCACCATCCGAGGATCCAAGTCCATCGACACGTACTTCAAGGAGACGAAGAATGCCTTGCGACGAGCCAGCATGGACGACCCATTTCGATGAAGTTCCACTTCATGATGAGATTGCACAACGACATCTCCAAGACTATCTTCCTCGAGAACTACAAGTCCCTTGACGACAACTACATTGGTGCTCTCAAGGCGGAACAAGAACTCATGCAGGCGAAGACTTCTCCACCCCAAGCACACTTCTCGAAGACCAAGCTCCAAGAAGGCGAGCATGAGGATAGTACCACCAAGATGTCCAAGCCCGACGAGCTCCAAGACGATGCTCCCAAGTTTGACTTCACCGCCATCCCTCTTTGTGGCATTGATGATGCCGAGTCTACTTCGACTCTTTTTCGAGATGGTGCGGCGACGACTACGACTACGGAGCCATTTGAGGACCAAGCTTTGGAGGCGAATGACATGGTGACGAGCAAGGATGATGCTTCCATCTTTGGATACGAGAGCGATGATGTGCCATCTTCGGCCTTCATCCACGGTGACGATGACGAGATTGTTGAGCATGGGATTTTCCCTTCGACCGTGGTGACGTATCATGACTTGAGTGACTTGTGCCACCATATTGAGAGTGAGAGTGACTTCACCACTAGCCCCATATATGATGTGTTGCCCCAATCCCCATGTGAGGTGAGCTACAACCCCCACCACTTGAGTGAGATGAGTGACTCCACCATATGTGACTTTGAGTGCACCTATTTTGAGGGAGTGACTGAACCACCACATAGAGAGAGTGTGATAGTTGATAGGGCATGTGAGGCCACTATGATTTCTAACGACTTAACCTCTACCTCTATTGTGTCTTCTCATTTGGTGCTAGGTCCCATATATGATGACGCGCCGATACTCGATGACTTCGTCCTTCCTTTGGACAAGACGATGGCCATGGTGGAATATGATGCACTCCCCACATGGTTCCATCAAGATGATGAAGATGACCACCATTTGGTCTTTAGCACCTCACCTACAATACTTGTGTGGAATGAACAAGGTAACATAGGTGAGACATTGATTGCTTGCATGATGTTGATCAACCTATCTCCATGCTTCATGTTAGCGCGACTTCCTCATGTGATGATTTCTTGCCCATTTACGATGAGTATGATGATTCTCATGTGGTGTAACATCCCAAAATTCTAAATTTTGGAATGTTATATTAAATTAATAGTTTTGATTGTTTGTTTGATTGTTGTGTGAGTGATTGACTGAAAGTGAGTGAATTTGAAACTTTTGAAAGTTAAATGAGAGGGAATAAAAGGACTTTCCCAAACTTTCATTTTTGCATTTATGATCTCCGTGAATTCAAATTCTTTTCAAATACAAAACCCTAGAGAGAAGATGACATGACTTCTTTCATTTAAATAAATGAAAAGGGTTTTTGAAAATATTTGAAGTTCACTTGGAAATATTTCAAATTCAAAAACTTTAAGCAACTCAGTGATTTTCACGAGGGAAGATAAAATGACTTCTTCAAAACATATGAAATATGAGTTGGAAGTTTAAAATGATCAAATTTAAAGTCCTTTTGGAAATTATTTTCAATTTGGAGTTATTTGGTTTTATTCAAATTATTTTTCTCCAAAAATAAAATATATGGAAAATAGGGTAAAATGATTCCCTACATTAGAAAATTGGAGAGAAATAAATTTGAATTAATTTTGGTATTTTTAAAATGATTTTTATTGGATTTTATTGTAGCAGTAGCACTCTTTGCTTTATTTGAATTTTTGTGGATTTTATTTGACGCTAGAAAAATGTTTATGTTGTAAGAAAAAAATTCTAATTTTTTTGATATATTATATGCCTATATAATATTTTAATTTATTTTGTTTTTATTATTTTTGTTTGTTTGGAAAAATGTTAAAATAAACTGTTGACCGATCGAACTAGGCCGGCTCAGCCAACCGGGCGAGGCCACGGCCCAGCCCAGCCGGCCCACGCCGCTCGCCCGCACCGAGCGGGACTCCTCCCACTGCACGCGCCGCCGCCGTGTCGGCCTCGGCGTCCGAGCCGTGCCGCCGCCGTACTCCCGCCGCCGCCCTTGCTTGCCCCTCGCCCAAGCATCGCCGCCGCCTTCCCCGCCTATAGAGATGTCGCCCGGCACCCCTTCTCTGTCTTTTCGCATCGCGCTGCCCGCACTCGCCGGAGTTCAAAAATTACGACGAGATCCGCCACCGCTGCTTGCCGCTGCTGCTCGCTGCCTCTCGCCGCCCGCGCTGCTGCCTCGCGTCGCGCCGCCGCCGCCCGAGCCGCTCCGCCGTCGACGCCGCCCGCCGGAGAACGCCGCCGCCGCCACCGCCGTTGGTTTTTCACGCCGCCGGCCGAATCCGCGAAAACCGGTACAAAACCGCTCGGTTTCCTACGGTTTTTTTCGGTTTTAGATTTGATTGGTTTAGTATTTTTGTTAGTCTATTTAACGAACGTTCGTCGTTTATACTTCTAGTAGCAAACGTTTTTGTTCTTAGGGTTCTGTAGCGAGCGTTCGCTCGGTAGATTTTTCTTTTTTTTTCTTTTTAATTTCTGCCAGGGACCTATCCGTAGTGTTATTTTTACAGATTAGCCCCTAATTTTCAAACGATCGCTACTTTTAAACCGTTTATCAAATCCAACGAAACCAACGCCCACTTCTTCGTTATGATCCCTCGATCCAGATAAACAACTTAAACATGTTTTTAGAAGTTTAAAATTTGAATTCAAACAGATTTGAATTTGAATCTTCTTTTGATCGTAACTGCGTTTGAGTTGATTCTTTTTGCAAATCGAAGCTCTTGACTTCAACTTTTTGATAAGGCCAAAATCAATTAATTTTGGTACTGTTAGAAATTGTTTTATGTTGCAAGAGTAAATTGCTTGTTTTCGAAGTTTTCCAAGATCTTTTCTTCGATTCTTTTGCTTGATTGCCTATGTGTGGTTACTATTGTTTGCTTACGATAGATTGACCGGAGTGTGACGAGTAGAACTATCAGGAGTTATGAGTGCGAACCATCTTCATCAATAGTACAGGCAAGTTCACACTTTGATCATATCCCTTTCATACCCCGTTTTTATGCATTAGTTTCACCCTCAAACATTGCATGGTTAGGAATTGATAACATGTGGGTATTCGAAAGTAGTTGGTGAGGTAGGAACCTATTGTCCTGCATTCAAACCTTGGGAGTTATTTCTACGTTATGCTCATACTGCTCTGCTATGCTCGTAGACATGGATTGGTTGAGTGTATTCATGACAGATGTGAGAGTTATCATTAATGGTTAACTTAAGGTGGCTACTTTAATACACATCGGGGTGTATTCGTTGGGGCACCCTCGGGATATACCAGTGGCTTGCCCGGACACCTAGGGATATACCAGTGTTGTCCTAGGAGATCCCGGGGTACCCGTGTGATCATCCTATGGTTCGCCACCCAGGCTCAAAGGGATCATAAGATTATTCATGTTAGAAACTTCCGTGTGCAGCCACAAGCTATTATGGGCTCTAGCATAGTTGAGTATGTTGCATGACCTCTTTCAGTGGTAGACTAGCAGATGTAGGGGATGTAGGTTGGTACTGTCTACGCAGAGTAAAGAGTTAATGTTTCCGAAAGACTGTGTATCGGTCATCCGTTTCTCAAACACCATGTAGTGCGAGAAATCCAACGGAGGAGATCGAGTCTTCTGGGGAAAAGTGCGCAAACCTCTGCAGAGTGTACAAACTAATCATGATTACCCGTGTCCCCGGTTATGGTCATCTTGAGTATCTTGTTCTTGAATTATCATGTTGATCTCATCACTTTACTTAATTAATTTGTTGGGTTGTTAACTTTTAATTGGGATTGAGTTGGAGGAACCTTCTCAATAATTTTCAACCAACTTGGTAGTAAAATTAAATTTATTCCTTTGATGTAGGAAAAAATTGGCTTTATGCAAAAATAAATTTAGAGCCTGCACCAGCCAAATATGCATGTAGTGATAGCTATTATTCATCATTGTCCTATGGTGTGAATTTGCCAGTACATTCAATGTACTGACCCTTTGTGGCTGCAACGTCTCATGTTGCAGGATTCTTATGATGAGTAAGTGATACGTTAGGGTTACGATTTCTACACTCAACTTTGCCGTTGGTGTTGATGGGAATCCACAACCTTGTTGTTACTTCCGCTATTTGGATTGAGGTAATAGTATTTACGTTACTTTATGCATGTGATATACCTCTATTATAAATCCTCGAGTACCGTGTGTGTCAGCATACCAATCCAGGGATGACACTTAAGCACAGAGACTTGACAGTCTGAGGTCGGGTCGCTACATGTGGAGACTATTAGTTGTGATGCCATGTTACATAGGATTTCTTGTGATAATTCTCTCGGTCACATCATGTTTGACAATCCGCTTGACTTGTCATATGCTATGCATCAGAGCAATCATATGTCATATTTGCAATCTCTTCGTAGTAACTATGCATATGCCATTAAAATAAGCCCAATCTGCACATATGGCATAGATGACAAGCCCATAGTTATTGGCATTTGTTTTTCTTGTGATGATATTGATATGCTCCCTTTGCATCATTTCTCCCATATGCCATGCCATGAACACCTAGCTTCGGATATGCATTGTTTTGGATGTTGTCCATTTTCTCCATATGTTGTTTATAATATTGCTCATGAGGAGACCCCCATAGTTTCCTCATACATTTTAGGAGATTTTGATACATCCCATGCATTGCATGATTCCCATGATTGTGTGCACCATATGCATCCCATGCATAACAATGTTATTGCTGTGCCACACACTTGCTATAATTTCATGCTCAATTTGTGGACCCATCGTGTCATACATAACAACTATTCATTCATGATGGATGACATGTTTTTATACCATTCATCAAATTTCGTTGAGCATTTCTTATCTTGTGCTAACTCACACATGCACATACACATCATGATGGATGATGTGTACATTTACCACGCACACAATTTCTTTGGTTTGTGTCTCTTTTGTGTAGGTACCCATGAATACTTGTGAACCTCGCAACCCACGAGTTGACAAAACGAGCTCTAAAGAGCAATGATGACTTGGGATCACGTGGATTGTATTTCACACCGTTCCCATTGCGCAATAACTTTGCGCATTTCTTCTACATGTCCCTCACATGGTTATGGGTTATTATCCATTACATATTCTATGCCCATCTTCCCATGTTCACTTTGTATGATATGCTTATTCCTATGCTTTTGACATGCTTTGGTGACCCATGCTTCGCATTACACATGATGATTGATTCTCGTACTTGTATGTGTATTTGCAAGCTTGGTGGAGATATCACTTGTTATTGCCATGTTCCATTTGTGACCCATACCTATGATGATACTATGATCTTGCTTAGTGTCCGTGCTTGTGATATGTCATGTGCCATGCTTATGCCTAGTATTTGTTCACATGACATGATTGCAATGATTTCCTCTAGTGTGTTGCATCTTCGCTCCACTATTTTGCATGACTTGATTACTATGCTTGCTTATGTTCCATTACCAATGATTCATACTTGCTCATTTCATGCGGTTGATGACAACCATCTACATGTTTGCACATGATTGTTATTGCTTCCTGTCATATATCTCCATATGTTGCCTCTCTCATGCTAGATAATTTTGCATGTATTGAGTGTAACAATGATTTTAGTCTTTCTATTGAGATTGCCCCCATAGCATTCTCATATATATTTGGATATTTTGACATATTTCTTATGAAGCATGCTTGTCTTACCTCTTTGCACCATATGCCTAGTGGCATGAATATAGCCATTGTCGCATCATATTATTCATGCACTTGTGCTTCTAATGGTTATGTGCGAAAGATGAGAACCATCATGATGGACGATGTGTTTATCTACCATGCGCATACATTCTTTCCTTTGTTTTGTGCATGTGTAGGATATTTGGACTTTGTGTCGACTTCCACTTTACGTGAGTTGACCATTCGAACTCTTGAGAGCGAACCACTTGCAAACAACTCGCTTCTACATCGCACTTGCTTGTGCTTCGACATTGTGAAGGACGCACAAGGACATGCTTTCAAGGTGATATCCTTCTCTTTTGAGAACCCCCAAACCATGAGCTTGGATATTATGGATCATACTACTTGTGTTGCTTTCCCCATGAGACTTATTGTTCATCTTGGACCACTTGATTGCGCACATGTTAGAGATTTTGCTTTGACTTGTCATTTTCACCTTTCCATGTCTCATGACATATATACCTTGTGTGTTGCATCCAATTCTTGGATTACTTGTTCCTATGACATGTTTGGTTGCAACAATGTCATCACTTCACATATGCCATGTCCCATTGATTGCTACATGCTTGCCTTGATTGCCTCACACATGTTGAACAATTGCTCTTTCTATTGTGTTGAGTGCCACACTATCTTCACTACACCCTATGCACATTATGCTTGGATTATTGTCTTGCACTTGACCCACGTGTTTAGACACTTCATTTCCTTTAGCGTTGTGAATGATTCATATGCCTACCATAGACCTTTCATTGAGCAATTTGTGAATGCTTGCTATGACCTCGAGGTAGATGCTTATTCTCTTGACACACATATTTGCATCACTACCTCACATTTGCATGCTTGTTTCCATGATGACCTTGATTGTGCTCAATTCATATGCTTACATGCCATGTCACAATCCTTTGTCAAACATTATGCTATGCTTGACGACGACACTTGTTGGGTGAATCACTGCTTGAATGCTTGGTTTTGCACTAACGCTAACCACATTTGTTTTTCCAAGTGTTTGTTGTCCTTGCTCCTTTTGAAGGAATCATGAGACGGTGCGACATTAGAGAGTGCCCATTTCAAGCTTCAAGATGACGAGTCCTTGGTGATCTCCACTCCTACACGGCGGTGCCATCTCTTTCCCATGGTGATTTGGTTTTTGATCCGAGGTCGGATCTTTCCCAAGGGGGAGGGGATCATGCGGAGCATCCTACGGACATCACCATGTCAAGAGTCCGTTTGCCAAGTAACACGTGCGACATCTACTTCACATACATAAAGGTGAATCATCTCCTTTACACGTGTTCACTTGACCCCTTCGAGGACGGTATACTACTTGACACTTCTCCCGTGTGCATGCATAGGTATCAGAACTTCACGGATGTCGAGGACGAGTGCGAGCGCAAGTGTACGTCTACACCATCCGCAAGGGAGGCATGGAAGAGAAGACGGAAGAAAGGAGAAGAAGAAGGAGGAGCGGCTGCTGGAGTCAGGCCGGACGTCCGGACCTCCGTCCGGATCATCCTGGCTCAGCCAGATCATCCGGGTCCCCCTCCGGATCATCTGGGTAATCCCACAACCACGTCACCAGAAGCTTGCAGAATCCCGTCGGCGAAGCCAAATCATCCGGACGATGCCCGGATCATCCGAACCCCCATCCGGATCATCCGGCCTTGCCTACGTGCATGCCTTCGGGCCGAGGCCCATGTACCCACTTAGCCCCCTCACTTACCCCTTCGTGGCTTATACTATAAATAGACCTCCTCGTCCCCATTTTTAGGGTAAGCAATATGCTAGCTCATTTCTATGTGAGCTTTGCTCCTACCTCCTCCTTTTCAGAGAGAGAGACTACCACTCCCATGGAGTTCAGGACCTCCATGTGAGCATGTGAGAAGATCCTACGGGATTCAAGACCCCTCACGGGAAGACCCCCCAAGACCTCCTCTTGGAGATGAACTCTACCTTTGTATCTTTCCCTGTGTTGTTCATGTACCTTGTGATATTGTGTGTTTGATTGTCTAGTGGATGTGTGATAGGACTTGTTCTTGAGTGTTCCTCTCGTTTTCCCTCGTGTTCTTCGTGTTCTTCGCGGGATCCCCTCCATTTCATGAAAGATTGGGCGTCTAGGGTTCTACCCTACATCAAAGTATCATCATTGTATTGACGAAAGGCCATATGTAAATAGCAATGGGACATCATGACTCTCCCAACACAACAAGCATCAATAGCATGTGGCACAAAGAAATCATGGCAATAGCTACTAGCATCTCCACCAAGCATGCAAATACACATAGAAGTAGTATAATGGTGAATCCCATGTAAGTGCAAGCAAGGGTCACAATTGCATGGCAAAGGCATACAAAGAGCATACCATGCAAAGTTAACACAGTAAAATGAGCATAAGGTGACAAGTGGTATATAGCCCATAGCCGTGTGAGAGCCAAGTAAAAGGAATGCGCGTAGTTGTGGCGCAAAGTGAGCGGCGGGAATGAAAATCCATGGAATCAAGTCATCATTGCTCTCAAGAGCTCATTTTGTCAACTCATGGGATTGTGACGTTGACAAGTCTTCGTGAGTATCTACACAAAACGCGTGTGGTATATGTACACATCATCCATTATGATGCGCACGTGCATGTGTTGGTTAGTGCAAAATATCCTATGCTCCAATAAATGAGATGCGTGATATAGAAACATGTCATCCATCATGATGGGTTTGTTATTATGTATAGCATAATGGAGACTTAAATTTGTGTAATGCATCATGAGAAATATGTAGAGCATTGTTATTCATGGAATCCATATGGTCCACACAAGGGATGGAATCATTCAATATACAATAATTTCCATGGCATGGCATATGAGATGAATTGCACAAATTTTGTAATGGTAGCATAGCAATATCTTCACAATGAAAACAAAATCCAATAACCATCATTTCGTCATCTATGCCATAAGTGCAAATGGGATTTAGTTCAATGGGGCATGCATAGTTATTATGTTGAGATTGTGATGAGACAATATGAGAAATCTCACTCATAGCATATGAAAAGTTTAATGGATTGTCAAACACGACGTGACCGATAGAATTTTCACATGATATCCTATGGAGCATAGCATCACAACTAGGCAATTTGACAAACTCATCATCATATACATCATAAATAGGTAAGTTGTGACATGAGGAAGTCGCACTAGCATGAAGCGTGTCAATAGGTGGATCAACATCATGCAAGCAATCAATTGTAAGAAAGTCCACTAGTGAGACAAGAGAAGCACCATCACCTATGTTACCTTTGGAGCATCGCTCATGTGTTGTAGGTGAGGTGTCGAAGACCAAGTCGTGGCCATCTTCATCGTGATGGAACCATGTGGGGGGTGCGTCATCGTCCACCATGGCCATCGTCGTCGCCGTTGGAGGTATGGACTCATCGAGGGTAGGCATGTAGTCATGTAGGAGACCTAACACCAAAGAAGAAAACACACCAGGAGTAGAGGTTAAGTCGTTAGAAATCATAGTGGCCTCAGGTACCGTCTCAACTACCTCACTCACTAAGTGTTGTGGCTCACTCACTCCCGGTATGATGCTCTCACTTATATGGTTGGTGGAGTCACTCAAATGGCTCCCAACCTCACATAGGATGTGTGGCATAAACTCATGTGTGGGGCTAGTGGTGAACACACTCATCCTCTCATAGGAAATGCACTCAATGTCACATGTGGTGGAGTCACTCATATCACTCATGGGGTGGTGGCTCTCCTCACATGGCAAATGGGGCATCTCATCATATATGGGTGTCGGAGAGATGTAGGTGGAAATGTCTCCATGCTCAACTCCTATCGCCTCCTTGGTTGAAGGGATAGTCCCATGCTCAACCTCCTCGTAGTCATCGCCGTTGATGAAGGCCGAAGATGGCACATCATCTCTCTCCTCCAAGACCAAAGATAAGGTCTCATGTGCGGTGTCGTAGCTAGACTCGGAGTATGAGTCCCAATGGGGCGCCGTCTTCATGTTGGTGAATAGGTGTGTGCTAGTCATCGTGGTCGAAGGGGATGGCCCTTGCTCAACCGTCTTCTCGCTGTCCTGTATGAGGCCCATATGATGTGGAACCTCGTAGCTCGTCTCCATGACTGAAGGGAATTTCCCATGCTCGGCCGTCTTCCTTGAGGGGCTTCCAAAGATGGAAGTTTCACCCTCGCTCGTTGGTGATCGCCTTGGACTTGATGATGTCGAAGTAGGCGTACTCGTGGGAAGTAGGTGAAGATGCCATACGTCCAAAGGCGAATATGCCTTGAAGTCACTTGGCGAAGATGCCAAAGTTGTTGATGAAGCCATAGCCTTGGGGTCGATGGTGCTGTTCTGTAGAGCCCGTGTGCACGGGGATCGAGGGCCCGTGTGCACGGGTGTGGCAAAACAACCAACTCTCGTCCCAAAGGTTTCTCTTCATGGTCTTGTCCGTGGTCTTGGCGGCTGTCTCGAAGATGATGATGGTACCACGTGGTACTTGCATCGCGTGGCCGCTCCGAAGGTGTGCGAATGAGCGTCTCCGCCTTGAAGATGACGAAGGGGAGGAACACTTGTAGTTTGCCAACACGTGTCGGATGTCCTCCATGTGTGCGTCCAACTTGTCGTCAAGGTAGTCTCTTTTCCTTTCTTCAGAGTGTCGTATGTCGATGGCGAGTCGCTCAAGGCGGGCGAAGACCGAAGTTGATGTGCTTTGCCTATCCATCACAAGACTCGAGTAGAGGTGAGTAGGAAATGAGATAAACAATACCAAGATACTGTTTCCCAAAGTTGAGGATGTATCCCGTGTCACTCAATGTGATGTGAGAGAATAGTGGAATTGGTACCGGACTTGTTCACTCGCACCTACAAAGTAAAGCTTATCGAGTGGCTTGGTTAGGACAAGTGGCACAAAATTCAAGAAAATGTTAGTCCAAGATGTTGAAAATGTTGAGGAAGATTCACAAAATTGCAATGTAAAGCAAATAGACCAATAGCCATGAATGGCACACGGAAACACACACACGGATAGATAGATGGGGTCGTGCAACCAAGGAACGAGCTCAAAATGTGGAATCCATGGAAAATGCTCTTGTTGCACAACTCTAGAGAGACGCTAGCTCGATTGCTCAAATGGGCAAGATACGCTTGTGCACCAACCTATGAGAGTAAATGTGCCATCTTCAATCCCATGTATGCTATGTATGTATGCTCCAAGTGTATGTACTATGCAAAATGCCTCAATGCTATTTCCATTGCTTACAAGATCTTTTGTATATCCTCTTTTGCTCTCTTTTTTGGATATGCACTTGATGCTCGAGCCCGGTATGATATGAGACAAGTATGTAAGATATGCACGGGAGAGACTTATCGTACAATGGTGATAGCAAGATGATTGCACGCTAAAACTAGCTATGCGGCGTAAGCATATCACTAAGGTGCACAAATAGCGTGGCCCGGCAATTCTCAACTCGCTAGTCTCGGTAGGTAAGGTACGCAATAGGCTCGGGGCTATCAATGCAATGGCAAGGAATATAGACAATGGTGTAGTCAAGGTTACCGTCCTTGAAGATGATGAGTGGCGGTGATGTCGAAGTCGAACCGTTCCTAAGTAGCCAAAACACCATAGGAAATGGTGAAAAACCACGAACTCAAATTCTCAAACCTCAAATATCAAATGGTGGTAGCGGACATGCGGTGGTGGTGCCGGAGATGGCAATGCGAAAGTGGTGTTGATGGTTGATGAAGAAGCAATCGTCCCTAAGTAGCCGAAACACCTTAGAAGACTCAAGTCACTACTCAAGCAACCACAAATGCTATATGGAGCGAAATGGGTTAGATTGCGAAAAGCTATGGTGGTTTTTCGGATGATATGGTGGAGGGCCTAGGCAAAGATGCCAAGATGGACAAAATTTTTATGGAGTAAAATTGTGTGTAAACCTATCTAGATGGTTGGGGGATGTCAATAGCTACTCAACAAGCTAAAGAACGTAAAAACGGACTCTGGATGCTAAAGTTATGGCCGAAACGATGAAGCGCTCGCGGCTGCTGTAGGGGGGCCGTGCGCACGGAGTCTAGGGCCCGTGGACACGGGGTCCTGTGTACACGGTACACGTACTGAGGACATGGGATCACTAGAGACTTTGCGGGGGGCCGTGGGCATGGTGGTGGCGGAAAATTTCGCGATTTAGGGGCTTGGATTTGAGGTGGATAAGAGAAATTAGGGTGGGATTCATGGTGGGGAGATGGGGGAAGGCTAGATCTACTTGCCAAATACCAAAATTGTGGATCAAACACAACAAATCTCACAAGAACCAACAAATTGCAAGAAAATTTTTGGGGCTATTTTTGTGGGTATTTTCGAAATTGGGCGAGAACAAGCAAAACTAGGCTCGAAAACAAGGAGGGGGGCTCCAACTTCGTGACAAACCGTGGCTCATGATACCATAATGTTGTAGGGTGGAACCCTAAGATGTATCTTTCACGAATTGGAGGGGAAATCCCCAAGAACAAGAGGAATACAAAGGGGAATCACAAGAGGAACACTCAAGAACAAGCCCAAATCACACATCCACTAGACTCAAATCCACACAAGATCCACAAAGGTACAAGAACAACAAAGGGAAAGATACAAGGTAGAGTTCATCCGAAATCCCAAAGGAAGGTGAGGTCTTGGTGATCCTATGATGGGGATCCTTCCCTAGATGGGGTCTTGAATCCACTAGGGATCTTCTCCAATGGAGGTCTTGATCTCCATGGGAGAGGTCTCTCTCTCTTAAGAGGAGGTACAAGGACAAAGCTCACATAGATCATGTCATATCCATTGCTAAGTCTAAATGGAGGAGGGAGAGGGGTATATATAGGTAGGTGGAGGAAGGGGACGAAGTGGACGAAGTGGAGGCCCAAAACAGCTGCCTCGGCCGGCCATCCTGTAGGGCCCGTGCGCACAGGGTAAGTTGGGCCCATGCGCATGGGGGTCCCGTGGGCACGGTCCAAGCCCGTGGGCACGGGGTCTTGGGGGCCCGTGCGCACGGTGTCGCCTAGGACTTCCTGTCCAGCTCCTGTTGGGTTCCTTCTTCCTCCTGGGGACTTGGGGTCCTTCTCCTTGGCCTCCGGGATGCTCCCAAGCTCCATGGTGGTGGTCTCCCTTGTACCTAATGATGCACAATGTTCCGTGATGAGGTAGCAACCAAGTCCAATGGATATTCATGTCAATCTCGAAGAGGAGCAGGTTCACCTTAAGTCCGGTAGGTCCACTTGGGGCTTGAGGTGCTATGAAGGTGTACACTGAGGTGGCTGTGGAATGCTCTGCATCAGATCACAAGCAAACACCCTCCGTCCAGGTGCTTGTGATCAGGACGACGAGATTTCTCAATTTTTCAGGACGACGAGACGTTTGTAATTCATTCCCATTCCTTAAATCAGACCTAAACATGCACCCAATGACACATGTACGATTTCCCACCCATTTTGCTTCACTGGAGCATGTGCTTGTAGTTCAAATTCGAATTATGGACTATGTTAAATGCCAAGAAAACTTAATTAATATATACAATGGCCAAAGGAACCCTGAACAGTTTCAAATTTCAGCACGACACTCCTATTATTCTATGTTGCCTGTAGAAAACAAAGTTCAAGGCGAGAAGAGGCAGCGATTATCGTTTCGCCCACAAGATGGGCATGTTTCCCTACTGGAACCACAAGGGTTGTGAGAAGCTTCGATTTGTAAGAGGCTTGTAATATAGCTTCACCCAAATTGGGCAATTATATGTACCATGTAGTGACACCATGCCTAGTTTCATGATTTCTTGGTGAGTTTTGGATTTACAATGATTTAAAAACCGAAATTCGCAATGTTTGTGGCCAAGCCAGGACGGCGAGACGGTTGCATTCATTCCCGTTCATTCCATGGGACCTAAACATGCACCCCAAGGACACGTGTATGCTTTTTCTAGCCATTTTGGTGCACTTGAGCATGTATTTGTAGTTCGGATTTGAATTATGGATATTAAATGCCTTGAAAACTCAATTAATGAATAAAAAGGTCAAACGAACCCTGAATAATTTCAAAGTTCAGCGTGAATCTCCTGTTGTTCCATGTTGCGTGTAGAAGAAAATATGAGGCTAGAAGAGGGAGCGATTATCGTTTGGCCCACAAGGGGACACGTTTCCCTATCGAAACCACGAGGGTTCTTGCGATAGGCTCCGGTTTGTAAGAGCTTTGTAATAAAGCTTGGCCCAAATTGGCAATGTTTTTACCATGACATATATGTGCCATCACATGACACCATGCCACCTTTGATGACTTTCTGGTGAGTTTTCGATTTATGGGGATTTAAAAATCGAGATTCCAAATATTTGAGGACGAGCCTGGACACCGGTAGGGTTGTAATTAATTCCCATTCATGGTATGGGACCTAAACATTCACCCAATGACACATGTATAATTTTTCTAGCCATTTTGGTGAACTAGAGCATGTATTCGTAGTTCTGATTTGAATTATGGACATTAAATGCCTAGGAAACTCAATTAGTGTATAAAAAGGCCAAACGAACCCTAAATAAGTTTAAATTTCAGCACGGATATCCTGTTGTTCCATGTTTCCCGTAGAAGAAAATACAAGGCGAAAAGAGGCAGTGATTAGGTTTTGCCCACAAGGGGAACACGTTTCCCTATCAGAACCACGAGGCTTCTTTGAGAGAAGCTTCGATTTGTAAGAGGTTTGTAATAAAGCTTGGCCCATATTGCACAATGTTTTTACCACGACATATATGTGCCATGATGTGACACCATGCCACCTTTGATGACTTTCTGGTGAGTTTAGGATTTACGGGGATTTAAAACCGAGATTTTCGGTGAGTTTTGGATTTACGGGGATTTAAAAACCAAGATTCTTCTCACGAAATGTTTTCAAATAGCACACGATTCACACATGAAATACGTGTGCCTACCAAACTATGGCCGATGCCCCCCCTGCTGCGCGCGCGATCTGAGTCGTGCGTTCTGATTGGCTAGAACCCAAACCGCACGGATTGTACGTCTGCACCGTTAGATGCTCCCAGATCGAACGGCAACCCTCAGCCCTTTCGACAACACATGAAGTACATGGGTAAGCACTGTGTGCATACGTCGTGCTAGCTCACGCTTCCTTCTCTACTACGTTTTCTAAACAGGCTACCGTTTCCCGCCACTCCTCTCATCGGTTTCCATCCTCTTGTCCCATCGTTTTCCTGCTACCAGTGTCAGTGCTCATTGAAGGCTAGGCGGCGACACACCGGCCATGTAAATATCACACATAGTTTCTAAAAGCACAAATGCGTGTGATAGGAGGGAGTAGGTCCCATAGGGTGACCAGCGTGAAACACCTTAATGGCAAGGAGACAATTCCTATCAGCAAGGGGCGGCTTCCGATCCGCTAGCCTAGTCGAATAGATCATAGAAGTTAAGCGTGCTCGGGCTGGAGTAGTCCAAGGATAGGTGACCCGGTGGGAAGTTGCATATCTCAAGCTTCACTTAAATGCCATGACACGGTCATTATAGAGATAAATATCTGGCAATTATATAAACCTTGGGATCATTGTTTTGCTAATTTGTACACATGTTTTTATTGGTTATTTTTTGCTCTAAAAAATTAAAGAATGGTTGACTTGACCTGTCATGGCGATTGTATGAACCTTTTTCAGGTCGCATGCAGGGTATAGGGGCAGGGTTTTCTGATCGAGCATTTCTCCCTTGTGCGGTTTATAGACGCTGCACATATCTGTGGGCTCCCCGAGGTATATATATTAGCCTTTACCGACAATGAGGGGGCCCCACACAATCTATCCCTTTACCCAACAACGAGAAGGGTTTGACCATGATGGTTTCCTATTGATACTAGTAGGGTACACGTGCATTGCACGCATGAGATTTGGTAACCAAATTATGAATAAATACCACACTATAGCATGTAAGCTTTGAGTCATATATGCATGATGTAGATGTTCGTTTAATTCTTATAGTTCATCTCATTCAAAATCAATTAGTTTTATAAAAAAATCTATTTTAAGATTCATGGAATTGTGCATTCTAAAGCATAAAGTAAAAAACAAATAGGGACAATTCATTTAGAAAAAAAAGTTTGGGTTAATTAAGATATGGAAGTTTGTAGAACAAAGGAGAAGTGCTTATGTTTTGAGGTTTGTGCAGTGCTTAAGTTCAACCATGGAGTCTTCTAGATTGTACATGTGGCAGAATCTGGTGGAATGTAGATGATATCCAACGGCCAGTAGTGCTCAGATTTGCCATCTCTGTACCATCGGATTGGCTTCATCCAACGACCAACTTTCAAAGCTATTCGCACAATATATAGGGGTATAGATGTGTGCCATGCTAGACCAAATAAAGTTTGAGCGCATGCGCGGGACGACCCCCCCCCCCACTGCCTCGAAGTTGGGAAACCGACATCGTACGTATTGAACCAGGCTTGGAGTCGGGTACGGTGTTCCGTTTGTAATGTAGTTGGTGGCCCATCGAAGTTGTGCATTCGGGATTTAAACACATCACACACCACCGTACCCATATATATTTTCGGGCCGCATGCAGTGTATACGGGGTCTTCTGATCGACAATGTCTCCCTTGTGCGTTTTTTTGTGATGACACGCATATCTGTGGGCTCCCCATGTGTATATATATCATCCCTTTGACCGATAACGAGGGGTATGTGTTGGCCATGAATGGATTCCTCCTAGTTCGTGTCTGGGCCGGTAACCGTCACATGTCGCTCAACCAAAGCTCGATCTCGTGCGTTGTTAGGACTCCCTCCCACATGCTCGGATTGCTGTGTTCGACCTACATCGTAGCCTGCGTATCTCGTCCTTAACTACCTTGCCTTCATGGTTGTTGTATGTATCGAGAGGTAGGCACCACATCAAAATTGTACATTGTTCTATCTTGAAAACACACATCACCCCTTCCCAACGTACATCATTTTGGGCCACATGCAAGAGGTGCTGGTTTTGTGGTCCCTCTCGTGTGATTTTTATGATGGTTCAATCTATTGGCCCAAGCGGTTTCTCGACAAAACAGTTGTCGTTTGACCAAACAATAGATTCATTCATCCGTCTTATGGTAGGTCATGGCGACATGCATGTATGACAAAAGTATCATTACGTGCATCCACCCTGCTGACACGAAGTGGGAGGTGGTGGGCCAAGCATCCTAGCTAGCTATGACATTATGTCATTATAGATATATCCAAGGGTGCTTTCGGGTTTGCGAGGCAGGTGCCACCAAAGTTGTGCATTGTGTATTTTAAGTTTTAAACATCACACCCAATATTCCTACATATATTTAGCCACTTCCAGGTGGTTCTTGACTTCTGGCCCCTCTCATCGATCTTCGACGACGCGCCCAACCGTGGGCCTGCGCGGTCAAAGTTGTGCATTGGAATTTTGAATATCATAGACCGCCCTTTTCACTCATATATATTTGGGCCACATGCTGGTGTGGCTGTCTTCTGACCCTCTCTACGTTTTTTTGCTGCAAAGACTCTGATGATGCTCAATGAACACGGGTATAATGTCTTAACCGTGTGCAATGCAAGTGCACCGTGAACACGACGACTGCGCAAGCGCGAGCAAAGGTGGAGGTACTGGCTCAACCATGTGCGATGCAAGTGCGCTGTAAAATCACCACGACTGCGCAAGCGCGAGCAAAGGGCGGAGGCACTGGCTTAACCATGTCTGATGCAAGTGTGCTACAAAATCACCACCTGGGCAAGCTAAAGGCGGGTAAGTTTATTTAGAAATTAGGAGGAACCGTGTGTGATAGACCAGCTGATGAGGACATGGAGGCCATAGTTACATCCACAACCCCTACTACTATACCTATTGGGTCGATTAGTATAGATCATGCATGCCAGCTATATTATCAGGTACTTTCATTTCTTGGTAATGTTTCTAAAGTTCATGAGAATATGATGCTGTCTAACTTCGATACATTTTTGTTGCTTACAATTGAAGGGCCTAGCATGGACAAGAAGGATGAACATTGGAGCATGATCAAGCATGAAGATGAAGGCGCGTGCGAAGAGAACAAGAACGGAGTTTGCAGTGGAGATTTCTGCACTTTGAAGCCACCATGATGACATACAAGAAGATGGACGAAATATACAAGATGGCCTTTTATAAATTTTGTCCATAGCTAATTATGGGTGCCACACCACCTTATTTTTGGGCCAGACCCATGTAATTTCAAAATACTACTTCATAGGCTGTTTTTAGAGTCTATATTGTAGGGGAAACGAACCGGGAGGTATTTTAGTCCCACCTTGCCAAGGGGGAACGAAATCCCCTCTCTTTTCCACTATAAATACATCCCTTAAGGTATCCTTTAGACTTGGGATTTGTTTAGTTAAAAGTTAGCCATTGCAACTTCGTGTACTTCGTTCGTGTCCAACGACCAGACCAAGACCGCTCTCAGATCCCCACCTTTATCAACACTTCATCTATATTTGCAATAAAAAAGGAGCAGAATCAATTACGGGAGGAGTGGAGATTGTAGCAAATAAAAAAGAAAGGCAGGTGCCAATCAGTTGCATTTGGAAAGGAAGGGCAGAATTTTTATTACTTGCAAGTTTATTGCTTACAAAAAAATTGGTTGTGCTCTTAGTACGTTGGTTTGGAGGAATATTTTGGGTCAGTTTTGGCACCTCCAGTGGGAAAGGAAAAAAGATCTAGCAGGCACGATGGACTTTGGTGAGAAAAAGAAAACAATGTTCCTTGTGATACTCTGACTAGTACGTGGTAGTCATTTGGCTGTGGTAAAAGAAAGAGGTTACCCCGCTCGGTTGGATTTCTTTGGAGAACGAAAAATTGCAAGAAGGCTTGTACAACATGTGTTGTTGCTATCAAAAAAACATGTCTGGTTAAACGAACAGTACCTCTAGTTTTCGTGGCATATCGTGATTTCTTCTATGTCTTAGGGCCGCGTCTCTAGTAAAGTCTAGCCTAGGACCAACACTTGACCACTTTGAACGGATTTTCAGCTTGCATTAATTCATGTGGTTGTAGCATTTTTCCCCACATATATAAAGCCAACCCAGTTCCACATATCTCTACACCGTGCATACATACGTTCACTTGGAAATCGCTTTACCCAACTTTTGGAGTTACTTGACACCGCTGGTTGCCAGTCACCACCAGCTACATGGTAAGAACTTGTAAGCCTTTGATATTTGCTATACCGTGAGCGTTTTACCACCACATCCCAGTAGTTCATAGGAACATTATTTTTGGATTTTGTTTCTTGTTTCTACTAATCATGACAGGATCTATAGTCAATTCATGGGCTTTGTCGATCGTGGGAGACGTGCCACCACCGGAGCAAATACCACAACTATCACGAGAGGTGCACACACGTCCAAATGCACATGATCAGGTTCTTGTCTCCATGCCACCTTTTAATTGTCGTTTTAAGCCTGATTTATATATTAAATGGGAGTTCGAAATAAATGCTATATTTGTTTCCCATAATTATTTTGAACGTCAAAAAGTTAAGGTTGCGGTTGGTACATTCACTGGTTTTGCTACTTTTTGGTGGAGTGAACATTGTCGGTTATACCCTGATTATGTACCTATTACTTGGGATGATTTAAAACATGTCATGAGAGAGAGAGATTCATTGATGTTTATTATACTCGTGGCATGATTAAAAAACTACAACATTTAAAACAAGGTAGTGACAGCATAACAAAATATTATGATGATTTACAAACTACCTTGTTGCACTCCTTTTTAGAGGAAGCTGAAGATGATTTGATGGATAGATTTTGGGGACGGTTATACTGTGATATTCAGGAGATACTAATTCATGAAGAGTGTTATCCTATGGATCGTTTGTTTCATCTTGCTTGCAAAGCTGAATAGGAAATAAAACGACGTGTTACCCACAAGGAGAACAAGCGCAAGGTGCACATTCCAAGAGTTGATACGGTTGTTCCTTCAACTACTATGCCAACCACATTCATTGTTGTGAGGACTACATCACCTCCACCATGTGACACATCATCATCGAGAGTGCCTACATCATCTGAGTTGATCATAAGAGGTAATGACAAAGGTACTGATCTTCCACCTCCACATGAGTATGACGAATGTCTTGTCAATTTAAATGCACCATGCGGTGAGCTAACTACTAGTTTGATCACACCAGCTATTTTAGAGGATTATGTTGATGATTTGACTTTGCCATGTGATCAAAGAATTTTGAGTGCACCCATTGAATTAACTGAGAAAGAACCATGGGAATCAGGGAATAAATCAAATTTGGATCAAATATGTTTGAAAATAATTGTGCCAATGTTTAATCATTTTGATATGACCTCTAATCTTGATGATGGTTCATCAAGGTTGTGATGGTTTAATGATGAGCATCGTCAATCTTTTGTTACGATTAAGAGCTTCCCTTATATGTGCAAACTGAGTTGCAAAATTTGCATGCCTTTAACTTCTTGTGGTAATATATTGGCTTTATATATCACGACTTTCGAAGGGTGCTATTGTATAATTATGTCGCATGTGCCACAACTGAGATCAATAAAAATGGATGACATATACATATACAATGTGTACACCTTGTCTCTTTTGTTAGCCAGATTTCAGATTAAGCAATGCCGAGGACCGCTTTGTTTTCAAGAAGGGGAGGATGATTAGGACATGGATGCCATAGTTACATCCACAACCCCTACTACTGTATCTCGGGGAGCCCGACGAGCATTTGGCCAACAAGAGGTTTATCATGGCCTCTCCGGTGGACGTTGGCGAGGTGGCCGCAGTTTGCCCCGACCTGTCGATCCCCGAGCAACACGTCGCCACGGAAGCCAGCGAAGACGTTGACTACATTGCCATGCCGAAGGCTTCATGTCAGCGGGCTAGCGTATTACTGTATCTCGGGAAAGCTAGCTACGACATCAAGCTCGTCGACAGTGACGACTTCACGTGGGCCATGTCACAGGTTAAGTGGTCCATCCCCAACCCCTCTGGTTCAACCGCGGTCGATCTCTTCGACGGCCCTGCCGCTGATCTCCTCCGCCAAGCGGTCAAGGATTTGCGATCCTTATACGCCATCAAGCCCATTTTGTCATTTCTGAAGGACACGTTCTACGACGGCGGCTTGGGATCCTCAATTGCCAAGTCAGGTCTCATCGACCACGACCACGACAACAAGGAGGTCACCCACAAAGGTTCTTCCAAGGTGAAACAGCCCATCTATGACAACAGAGAGCGCACCATGGGTCTGTGCTCTTCCAATAGGAAGGATCCCGTTCGTGAAATGTGAGGCAACATCCTATCAGCAAATCTTACCTTTTCTAGCTTGCCAACCCGTACCCTTTGTTGCAGTAGCATATGCCGTGCGGTGCTTTAACTGTGTCGTGTTTAATTATTTCAATTATGCAAAAATGTATTGTTCAATAGGGCTATGTGATGTTTAAGTATGAATTGCCCACTTCAGTTTCACGAATGGCTATATTTGGTTGTTTATAGTGAGTAGATGCCTTGTTTATCTGTATTTGGTTGTTAGGTTGGTTGCAGTGAGCATTTTTTTCAGTTATCGAGCAGATGCCTTGTTTATTTGTTTTTGGTTCTTAGTTTGGTTGCAGTGAGCATTTGTCCAGTTATCAAGCAGATGCCTTGTTTATCTGTATTTGGTTGTTAGCTTGCTTTTTTAGCATTTGTCTAGTTTTCAAGCAGATGCCTTGTTTATCTATATCTGCTTGTTAGGTTGGTTGCAGTGAGCATTTGTCCAGTTTTCAAGCATATGCCATGTTTATCTGTATTTGCTTGTTATGTTGGTTGCAGTGAGACTCTGTCCAGATTTCAATGGCTATATTTGGTTGTTATATTGATCATTTATGCCTTGTTTATTTCAGTCATTCACAATGTGTTGTTCATTATGTGCAAGTCGGAACTGTGTAGCTCGACTGCATCAATACCAGTTTGAACGACTATATTTGGTTCTAGTTATGCCTGGTGTAGTTAACACATGCCCTTAATTTCAGTTTTACACATTTATCCAGTGTGATGTTTAAGCATTACCTACGTTCTATTCATTTTCAACAATACCAGTTTGAATTGCAGTATTTGATGGATGTTAAGCCTGCTGTCTGTAACATTGCCTTCCATTTTATATCTGCTTTAACAGCATGCTGAAACCAACACATTCAAGGTGTCATTTGGAGATGATGTTGTTTACCTTTGCTATATTTGTTGGATGTTAAGGTTGCTGTACTTATCATGCCTTTCCACTACTTATGCAAGATAACAACGGGAGTGGCCACCATTTTCCGCCGAGGTTAGCTTCATCCCTCGGCTTGTACTCCCCCCGTCGTTCCATAATGTAGTGCATCTTGATCCAGGCCTGGACACTTGTTAGCTTCTAATATTGACTTGTTGCTTGTAGGTACATATGCCCTTGGCAAGGATCAACGCATCGACCCTTTTTGCGTATGGGGCAATGAGATATTCATGAACAAGCATCAAGTGAGGAAACTGATAAGGATTATTAGCAAAAAGATACAAATGGTGGCAAGCAAATTATTTGTTTATGCTCTATCCAACACAACAGTGAGCTGTAGGATGGTAACTACAAACTCCGCAGCCTTCTCTTTTTACTGCCCATAATGAGTTGTTAGACAACAATGTCCGAATCTTTTTCGTTCGCAGTGGTTCCCGAAGTAGTTCACTCAAGATTACCTCGCAAAGTACATAATTGGTGGACACACAATTAAGGTTAAAGTATTTCATCTAGACTACAATGAGCATCGAGAAGTCGTAATGAAGATAGTGAAGGATGGATGGGCAGCCATCACAAGGGGTTGGCCTAGAGTCATGCATGCATTACGCATGGAGGAGGGCACAATATTGGCATTCCGCTTCACCTTCTCCAGCAACCAGAATGTCTTTCGCCTCTCTCTTTACAGTCTTTAGAACAACTGTGGTTCATCATTCTTTACTTGGTGCTTCTGTAGTTCTTCAGTATATGTACATGTGCATCGAATTATGCATTCGTGGTTGAACCTATATTTGTAATAAACATGGTTGGATACGAATTAAGTGATTGCCTACTTTCAAATTCAAAACATGTGATTTTTAAATTAGGGATTAATTAGGGATTACACTGCACATGGTTTGCGAAAGCGAAACGTCTGTGATAGACGTGGAGATCAGACACGTTTCTAGGATCCACTATGTGTGTGATCAATCTCCACTGCACACACACAATCACACACGACATCCTCTTGAAAACAGTTTGTGTTAGGCCACCTTGCACAAACGTTTACCACATAAAAACTGTGTGTCATGGACAGCCTTTGCCACACAGTTTCTTCTACGCACCGTGTGTGATGCATTCAATAATGCAAACGATAAAATTGTTAATATGGTGTGCAATGGCAAAGCTATCACAAACAATTTAACGGGGAAAATTGTGTTTGATGTACCTGCGAACGGTAACGTTTTCCTTGGAGCGACTGTGTGGGATGTACATACGAACGGAAATGTTTAGCGGGGACTGACTGTGTGGGATGTACTTACAACCGAAAACGATTTCGCCTGTATAATTGTATTTTTAGCACTACTGCACGCATAACCGTATTTGAGCGCTCGCTGGTCGCACACGACCTCATTTTGCCGAGTGTGTGTGCCAGGAGGGCATATCCCCGACGGTTTCTGGGTCGTGTGGGAAGGACCCCCCTACCGCAGTCACTCACTTGGCGATGGTTCCGAACGCCGTCGTGGAAAGGGGTTAAAAACCATTTGTATAACATGGACGCATACCAGTGAAAACTCCTCTACCAAGGCCCAACATTGGTTTTAACATTTTCCCAACATAATAAACATGATAATAAATTTGACGCATAGGGAGTTAGCGCTAGCTGAGGTTCGTTATTCAAATAATACAGGGGGCCAATGCTGATGGTGTTGGTCCAAACTAGAGCACTGTGCAGGCTACCTGGGGCAACTCTGGACGTCAGTTACTATACGCGTAGCTCATCCGCCGTGTCCTGAGAAAGACATACGCGGCTCCTATCGGAATTGTCAACACGTTGGGAGGTCTTGCTGGACTTGTTTTACCATTGTCGAAATGTCTTGCACCGGGATTCCGAGTTTGATCGGGTTGTCCCGAGATGGAGATTTACCTCCGTGGATCGTGAGAGTTTGTGATGGACTAAGTTGGGACACCCCTGCAGGGTTTAATCTTTTCGAGAGTGTAACATCCCAAAATTCTAAATTTTGGAATGTTATAATAAACAGATAGATTGGATAGATTGTTTGATTGATTGACTGAAAGTGAGTGAATTCGAAATCTTTTGAAAGTTAAATGAGAGGGAATAAAAGGACTTTCCCAAACTTTCACTTTGCTTTTATGATCTCCGTGAATTCAAATTCTTTTCAAATACAAAACCCTAGAGAGAAGATGACATGACTTCTTCCATTTATTTAAATGAAAAGGGGTGTTGAAAATATTTGAATATCATTTGAAAATATTTCCAATTCAGAAACTTCAAGCAACTCAATGATTTTCATGAGAGAAGATAAAATGACTTCTTCAAAACATATGAAATATGAGTTGGAAGTTTAAAAGGATCTAATTTAAAGTCCTTTTGGAAATTATTTTCAATTTGGAGTATTTGGGTTTTATTCAAATTATTTTTCTCCAAAATAAAAAATATATGGAAAATAGGGTAACATGATTCCGTACATCAGAAAATTGGAGATAAATAAATTTGACATCATTTTGGTATTTTAAAATGATTTTTATTGGATTTTATTAAGGCAGTAGCACTGTTTGATTTATTTGAATTTTTGTGGACTTTATTTGACTTTAGAAAAATGTTCATGTCGTAGAAAATCTTTTTCTAAATTTTTTGATGTATTATATGCCTAGGTTCTATTTTATTTAATTTCGCTTTATTTTATTTTTTGTCGAGTTTAAAAAAAAATTAGGACCGACCGGACCAGGGCCGGCCTAGTCGCCAGGCCACGGCCCAGCCGGCCCGTCACCGCGCCCCGCTCGTCCCCGAGCTCGGGACGGAGTTCCGAGCCGCCACGGCATCGCCGCCGCCGCCGGCCTCCTCTTGCCCCTCCCCCACGCCACCTTGCCCCCTCCCCTCCTATAAAGGGCGCCGCCCCGGGCCCCTCTCTCTCCTCCTCCTCCGCCGCAACCGCCACCCTCGCCAGAGTCCCGCCCCGACGAGTCCGCCGCCGCCGCCTCGCTTCGTCCCGTCGTTGTGGACCGCTGCCGACGCCGTCATCCTCCTCGCCGCGACGCGCTGCCCCTCCCCGACCTCTCCATCGCCCTCCTGGACGACCAGAGCCGCCGGACCCGAGCCGCCGCTGCCGCGTCGCTCCGCCTCACCGCCGCTCTTCGCCGGGAACCGCCGCCGCCGCCGGTTTATTTGCCCGAGCCGGTAAAACCCTTAAAACCGCCCTGTCCGGTTTATTCTTTTAGGCTTTCTACGGTTTTTCCTTTAGCTGGTTTTGTTTTTTTAGATTAGTTATTTAATGAACGTTTTCTGTTTAGTAGTTCCTAGCGAACGTATTCGTTCCCTAGTACTGTTCAGCGAATGCTCTTATTTTTAGTTTCTGCTTTCACGGCCAGGGACCTAGGTGTAATTATTTATTTTACAGTCTAGCCCCTGATTTTCAAACGATCACAACTCTTTGCTCGTTTATCCAAATCCAACGAAACCAACGCCCACTTCTTCGTTATGATCTCCTCTTTCCCGTAAAACAACTTAAACATGTTTTTGAAAGTTTTAAAATTTGAATTAGAACAGATTTGAATTCAAACTTCTTTTGATCATAATTTGAGTTTCGTAGCTCCGTTTGAGTTGATTCTTTTTGCAAATTAAAGCTCTTGACCTAAACTTTCTGATAAGGCCAAATTCATCTAATGTTGGTACTGTTAGAAATTGTTTTATGTTGCAAGAGTTATTTGCTTGGTTTAGAAGTTTTCTGAATTGTTTTCCTCGTTCTTTCTGATCTTTTGAGTGATTGCTTATGTGTAGTTACCATTGCTTGCTTACGATAGATTGACCGGTGTATGACGAGTAGATCTATCCAGAGTATTGAGTGCGAATCATCTTCATCAACATTGCAGGCAAGTAACACTTGGATCATACTTCTTTTACTACCCAGTTTTATTGCATTAGACAAATCCTCAAACATCGCATGGTTAGGATCTAATAAAATTGTGGGTATTGGGAAGTAGTTGAGGTAGTACCTATTACCTGTTTTATTATCAAACCCTTGGGAGTTACTTGTATTTTTGCTTATATTGCTATGCTATGCTAGTAGACGTGGATTGGGTTTGAGTGTATCCATGACAGATGTGAGATTGTTAATATATGGTTAAACTTAAGGTGGCAACTAAAACTCACGTCTGGGTGGATTGAGGTACCCGGGTTTTCCAGGATTGCCTGTTTTCCTAAGGACCGCCACCCAGGCTCAAAGAGATCATGAGATTATTCATGCTAGAAACTTCCGTGTGCAGCCACAAGCTATTATGGGCTCTAGCATAGTTGATTAAGTTGTGTGAGCTCTTAAAGAGGTAGACTAGCAGATGTAGGGGTTGTAGGTGGTACTGTCTACCCGGAGTAGAGAGTTAACGCTTCTGAAAGACTCTGTCTCAGTCATCCGTTTCTCAAACACCATGAAGTGCGAGAATCCCAACGGAGGAGATCGAGTCTTGTGTGGAAAAGTGCACAAACCTCTGCAGAGTGTACAAACTAATCATGGTTAGCCGTGTCCCCGATTATGGACATCTTGAGTATCTAGTACTTGGATTATCATGTGAATCTCATCATGTTACTTTAATTAATTTTGTGGGTTTAATCACGTTCTTAATTGGGATTGAGATGCTGTCAACCATCTCAATGTTTAACAACCACCATGATAGTCAAATAAAATTTATTCCTTTGCAGTAGGGAAAAATTGGCTTTTCGCAAAAACATTATAACCATAGAGCTTTTCCACCAGCCATATATGCATGTAGTGATAACCTTTGTTCATCATTTCTCTATGGTGTGAATTTGCCAGCATATTCCATGTGCTGACCCGTTTTCGGGCTGCAACGTTTCATGTTGCAGGATTCTTATGACGAGTAAGTGATACGTTAGGGTTACAATTTCTACACTCAACTTTGCCGTTGGTGTTGATGGGAATCCACAACCTTGTTACTTCCGCTATTTGGATTGAGGTAATAGTATTTACGTTACTTTATACATGTGATTTACCTCTGTTATAAATCCTCGAGTACTGTGTGTGTCAGCATACCAATCCAGGGATGACACTTAAGCACAGAGACTTGATCCATTCGGGTCGGTCGCTACAAGATGGTATCAGAGCACATGTTGACTGTAGGACGTGACCCTAGAAACTGGCAAGCCCATAGGAATTTTTTTTCTCTACAACTTTCTTTTCAAAAAGATCTTTTACCTCTCTCCTTTTTGAGTCTTATTCAAATATTCCCTTTTAGTGAGACCATACCCCTTTTCCCTTTGGACCACTCGAAGATTCGACGGATAAGACCACTTCAAGAAGTACAGGATATCGGACAACTAAGACCATTCGGAATGAAGAGGATTTTACCGTGCATTATGATAATGGAAACTACAACGGTTGAAGACTCCGAAGACTGGGAGAATTTGAAGGCTCTGAAGAATTGCCAGATGTGTATGACCTATGAAGGTTACCCTTATGGAACTTGGCAGACTATGGAAGCCGTCAATACCCGAGACCAAGGTGTACCGGAGAAAGACCGGAACATGGAGCATTAGAACTCAAAGTTTTTGTTAAGAAAACCCAAAGACAGGAGATATCAGTTATGGAATGAAAGCTCATGGCAGTAACATGGGCATAGACACGGCTGACCATGGTGCTATTACCCGTTTATGCTATTGTCACCGTGTGGAGTTAAGCATGCATATGCATGGAAGGATTGGATGGTAGAAGGCTGATGGAGCACCTATCAGCAAGATGAAGTTTTAACCTTAGCCGGTGTATCACCAGGATCTGGAGTGTTACATCAAGAAGTTAAGATGGAGCTACAAGAAGCCGTATTTGAAAGGAAGCATTTCATGAAGAACTCAGAACCCAGAAACTGAAAGTAGCCAAGCTGGGAAAGCAATACCTCGAGATAACGGAGACTCGTCAGGAACTGAAGGACAGTAGGATGATGGTTCATGTCAAGGATGTTGAGACCCAGAAGTGGGAGCGCAACTCCAGAAATATTAAAGGACGTCACGAGAGACTTCGCGTCAACAGAGATGATTTGGCAAAAGAACTTGAGAAGGACAAGCATGATTGGAAGAAGCCATCGTAGACATTAACAAGACTTGAAGAGTTTGGCAACGTTGAAGACTTATTGACCTTTAGAAGACCAAACCCCTGTTATACCTACGTTAGATGCGAAGTTTGTGAGTTGTCATTTGTTTGTTGTTTTTCCGACAGCCACAATAAAAACCTGTCTCTGCAAAACCATTGTTTGTATTGTGTGCATCCCTCTCGACCTCTCTTATCTCACCCCAAACCCATGGACCCAATAGAGGATGAATGGAGATGAGCTTGTATTTTCTGGACCGATGAGTCAATTGGAGACGGACCGATGGATTCAGAACATGGAGGATCACATGAAGAATAACCCTATAGTCGGAAAGGATATGACCCGGCATGCTCTTCAATGTTTTGAAAGAGGTGCTGCTACTTGGTGGAGGATGTACCAAACCATCAATGGATGGCAAGGAGTAACCACTTGGAAAGAATTTAAGTGGACTCTACAAAGATCTCGTCTTGTGTCCCAGAAATTGAAGCCTTATGGAAAGGATATGAAGAAACCTTGTGCATACAAGCCTTGTGGAGAAATAGGACACAACCATAAGGAACACAAGGATGAATGCCCAAATTGTGAAGGAAGTCACCCAGTTGAAGAATGCCCAACTAGGCAGATCACTTGTTTCTTGTGTGAAGGGACTACCCACTACCCTGCTCAGTGTCACATCTACCCCATGGTACAAAGGACCATCCAGCAGAAGAAAGAAGCAATGAAAAGAGCCCTCATGGAAATTTTAGAGGAATCTGTGATGAAGGAAGAGGTGGAGGACACACCCAAAGAAGAACCAATTAAACCCTGCACCAAGTCATGCTATTCATGTGGAGAAGAAGGACACATCTCCCAAAATTGTCTGAATGGGGATTTAGTAGAATTCCCGACAGAGGAAGTAGAGTATGACCCACAGGAAATAGAAGCCCTGATTGGAACGGAAAAGTCCAGGAAGAGAAGTAGATTGGATCCCAGGAACAACCCAATTTCTACAAAAAAAGACCTGAGTCATATCACATGTTTCAGGTGCAAAAATTCAGGACACTACTTCAATGATTGCCCAAAAGGGAAGATGAGGACCCCAGGAGGCTATATAATCACAAGGAAACCTCGAGATATGTCAGAAGTAATATGTTTCCGTTGTGATGAAGCAGGGCACTTTGCCAGAGAATGCCCCAAGGAGACGGAGACTTGTGATAAATAGTTGAGTGCAACGAGAAAATAGTAGTAGTAGTGTGGACATTTCTTTTATTAGTGAGGTGTCGGGTTGAGGCATGTAATGGAATGCAGGAGATTGTAATAATTTGAGAATCAATAAAGTTAGCATCATTGGTATTGATTTGGATTTTATGAGTTGTTACTCTATGAAGAAAGATTTTGACCATTTTCGAGGATATGAGAAATATGGTCTATGGAAGATTGTGCATTTTAAAGGTGGTAGTACCCCGTGAGGAAACTTGACCCTTGGAAAAAGGTAATGATATTCCACGAAGTGGATTTCGAACAAAATAAGTATGAGTTTTATCTCGATATGTTGGATACCCCAAGAATATGAGGGTATGGAGTATTATTGGATGTAAAGGAGGTAGTCTATGAAATTGGAGACAGAGCATGTCTTCGTGTGTCCCCTCTGCGAGGAGTTAAACTATTTGGAGTTAAGGGAAAGTTAGCCCCGAGATTTGTAGGACCATACCGAGTTTTGGAGCGTATGGGAGAAGTGGCCAACAAGCTAGAGTCATCCGAAGGACTGTCAGGAGCTCATGATGCGTTTCACGATTCCCAGTTGAAGAAGTGCCATGCAGAGATGGCCAATATACCCCTGTAAGGACGCTTGACCCTGGAAAGGATAATGATGTTCCACGAAGTGGAGTATGGACTTCATAAGTATAAGTTTTTTTTTCTCGGTATGTGGGATATTCCGCGAGGATGAAGAGATGAAGTACTATTGGATATAAAGGAGGTATGATGTTGGAAATATGTATCAATGGAAATTCCATGATGAGTCTGAGTAATCATGTCCTAGTTTGGTGCCAATAGAAGGAAGGAAGACAGTACAATTGGATGGATTTAAGAATACCAGGAAGTTGGATGTTGGATTAAGGATCAGTTGCCCGATGATGAGTTCAAGGTTTACAAGTGATGAGATGGGCCATAACCCACAGGCCCCAGGACCTGCCAAGAAGCAAGCACATTCTTGCTGAAGGAAAAACCCTGGAAGAAGTTACGATTTTATCGACAAACGATCTTATAGGAGATACGCAAAACCTGAGGGTTGGGAAGGAACGATAGATGTTTGTTTGGCTTGCAGAATCCATGGATTTATCCGAACTTGGTTCGTCGATAAGAGAAATTCTGCAATGCTTGCGAGGATGACCGAGTGTTAGAATGCGAGATTCGCTAAACCATATACAAGGTAATGATTTGGGTGCGGGATGGATTGATCACCATACCGACTTACTCTTATTGTTCGCTTTGCTATATGGGATGGTAAATCTGAGTGACTTGCCTATAGTAGAGTGACAACGAGCAAAACCTTGCTTGAACCTTAGAATGGTATAAGAATGTTTCCCTTGTACACGGCAGTTGATGCCAATTGTAGGTTATACGGTGAGGATCAACCAGACCCATTTCCTGCAGGAGAAACCATAAATCGTTGACCACCATGAGATATCGATAGTTGTTTAGTTTTGGTGCCAGACCCGTCAGCTAAGAAGACCCAGTCATGGAAGAACCATACCAAGATGAAAGGATACAGAAGAATTGAGGAAAAAGGTTATGCCACTACCGGAAGAGCCCATTATCCTTACGATCTGAGAAGACCGACACTGTCAACAATAAGGATGGAGTATACGAGTTTTGGTGGAACCGTAACAATGTTTCTAAGGGTGGTAGCACCACAGACCCCTGAGATGATCGATGGATTTTGAGAAGACCCCAAACCCTAACCTATTTCTTCTAGCCTCTCCGAATCTCGAGGACGAGATTCATTTTAAGGGTGGTAGGTTTGTAACATCCCAAAATTCTAAATTTTGGAATGTTATAATAAACAGATAGACTGGATTGATTGTTTGATTGATTGACTGAAAGTGAGTGAATTCGAAATCTTTTGAAAGTTAAATGAGAGGGAATAAAAGGACTTTCCCAAACTTTCACTTTGCTTTTATGATCTCCGTGAATTCAAATTCTTTTCAAATACAAAACCCTAGAGAGAAGATGACATGACTTCTTCCATTTATTTAAATGAAAAGGGGTGTTGAAAATATTTGAATATCATTTGAAAGTATTTCCAATTCAGAAACTTCAAGCAACTCAATGATTTTCATGAGAGAAGATAAAATGACTTCTTCAAAACATATGAAATATGAGTTGGAAGTTTAAAAGGATCTAATTTAAAGTCCTTTTGGAAATTATTTTCAATTTGGAGTATTTGGGTTTTATTCAAATTATTTTTCTCCAAAATAAAAATATATGGAAAATAGGGTAACATGATTCCCAACATCTGAAAATTGGAGATAAATAAATTTGACTTCATTTTGGTATTTTTAAAATGACTTTTATTGGACTTTATTAAGGCAGTAGCATTGTTTGATTTATTTGAATTTTTGTGGTCTTTATTTGACTTTCGAAAAATGTTCATGTCGTAGAAAATCTTTTTCTAAAAATTTCGATATATTATATGCCTAGGTTCTATTTTATTTAATTTCGCTTTATTTTATTTTTTCGTCGAGTTTTTTTAAAAAAAAGTTAGGACCGACCGGACCAGGGCCGGCCCAATCGCCAGGCCACGGCCCAGCCGGCCCGTCACCGCGCCCCGCTCGTCCCCGAGCTCGGGACGGAGTTCCGAGCCGCCACGGCATCGCCGCCGCCTCCGTGCCGCCGCCGGCCTCCTCTTGCCCCTCCCCCACGCCACCTTGCCCCCTCCCCTCCTATAAAGGGCGCCGCCCCGGGCCCCTCTCTCTTCTCCTCCTCCGCCGCAACCGCCACCCTCGCCGGAGTCCCGCCCCGACGAAATCTTCCGCCGCCGCCTCGCTTTGTCCCGTCGTCGTGGACCGCCGCCGACGCCGCCCCTCCCCGACCTCTCCATCGCCCTCCTGGACGACCGGAGCCGCCGGACCCGAGCCGCCGCCGCCGCGTCGCTCCGCCTCACCGCCGCCGCCGCCGGTTTATTTGCCCGAGCCGGTAAAACCCTTAAAACCGCCCTGTCCGGTTTATTCTTTTAGGCTTTCTACGGTTTTTCCTTTAGCCGGTTTTGTTTTTTTAGATTAGTTATTTAATGAACGTTTTCTGTTTAGTAGTTCCTAGCGAACGTATTCGTTCCCTAGTACTGTTCAGCGAATGCTCTTATTTTTAGTTTCTGTTTTCGCGGCCAGGGACCTAGGTGTAATTATTTATTTTACAGTCTAGCCCCTGATTTTCAAACGATCACAACTCTTTGCTCGTTTATCCAAATCCAACGAAACCAACGCCCACTTCTTCGTTATGATCTCCTCTTTCCCGTAAAACAACTTAAACATGTTTTTTTAAGTTTTAAAATTTGAATTAGAACAGATTTGAATTCAAACTTCTTTTGATCGTAATTTGAGTTTCGTAGCTCCATTTGAGTTGATTCTTTTTGCAAATTAAAGCTCTTGACCTAAACTTTCTGATAAGGCCAAATTCATCTAATGTTGGTACTGTTAGAAATTGTTTTATGTTGCAAGAGTTATTTGCTTGGTTTTGAAGTTTTCCGAATTGTTTTCCTCGTTCTTTCTGATCTTTTGAGTGATTGCTTATGTGTGGTTACCATTGCTTGCTTACGATATATTGACCGGAGTATGACGAGTAGATCTATCCAGAGTATTGAGTGCGAATCATCTTCATCAACATTGCAGGCAAGTAACACTTTGATCATACTTCTTTTACTACCCAGTTTTATTGCATTAGACAAATCCTCAAACATTGCATGGTTAGGATCTAATAAAATTGTGGGTATTGGGAAGTAGTTGAGGTAGTACCTATTACCTGTTTTATTATCAAACCCTTGGGAGTTACTTCTACGTTTGCTTATATTGCTATGCTATGCTAGTAGACGTGGATTGGGTTTGAGTGTATCCATGACATATGTGAGATTGTTAATATATGGTTAAACTTAAGGTGGCAACTAAAACTCACATCTGGGTGGATTGAGGTACCCGGGTATTCCAGGATTGCCTGTTTTTCTAAGGACCGCCACCCAGGCTCAAAGAGATCATGAGATTATTCATGCTAGAAACTTCCGTGTGCAGCCACAAGTTATTATGGGCTCTAGCATAGTTGATTAAGTTGTGTGAGCTCTTGAAGAGGTAGACTAGCAGATGTAGGGGTTGTAGGTGGTACTGTCTACCCGGAGTAGGGAGTTAACGCTTCTGAAAGACTGTGTCTCTGTCATCCGTTTCTCAAACACCATGAAGTGTGAGAATCCCAACGGAGGAGATCGGGTCTTGTGGGGAAAAGTGCACAAACCTCTGCAGAGTGTACAAACTAATCATGGTTAGCCGTGTCCCCGGTTATGGACATCTTGAGTATCTAGTACTTGGATTATCATGTGAATCTCATCATGTTACTTTAATTAATTTTGTGGGTTTAATCACGTTCTTAATTGGGATTGAGATGCTGTCAACCATCTCAATGTTTAACAACCACCATGATAGTCAAATAAAATTTATTCCTTTGCAGTAGGGAAAAATTGGCTTTTTGCAAAAAACATTATAACCATAGAGCTTTTCCACCAGCCATATATGCATGTAGTGATAGCCTTTGTTCATCATTTCTCTATGGTGTGAATTTGCCAGCATATTCCATGTGCTGACCCGTTTTCGAGCTGCAATGTTTCATGTTGTAGGATTCTTATGGCGAGTAAGTGATACGTTAGGGTTACGATTTCTACACTCAACTTTGCCGTTGGTGTTGATGGGAATCCACAACCTGGTTACTTCCGCTATTTGGATTGAGGTAATAGTATTTACGTTACTTTATACATGTGATTTACCTCTGTTATAAATCCTCGAGTACTGTGTGTGTCAGCATACCGATCCAGGGATGACACTTAAGCACAGAGACTTGATCCATTCGGGTCGGGTCGCTACAGAGAGCCATGCCTGCGGTTATGTGGCAGATTGGAAATTTATAATATCCGGTTGTAGAGAACTTGATACCAAATCCGAATTTAAAATACACCAACCACGTGCATAACGATGACCGTCTCTTTTAGGGAGATCGGGAAGAGAACACGGTGGGGTTATGGTTGAATCGTAAGTAGTTCAGGATCACCCATTGAGCATTAGTAGTTTGCGAACGTTATGCGTACTTACTCTTCTTACTCTTGTACTCGTAAGTTAGCCACCATACAATGCTTAGTGCTGTTGCAACCTCACCACTTATCCATTCCATACTCATTAAGCTTTGCTAGTCTTGATACCAATGGTAATGGGATTGCTGAGTCCTCGTGGCTCATAGATTACTACAACAACAGATGCAGGTACAGGTAATCTGATGACATGACATGAGGGTGATGCTTGCTTGTTTTGGAGTTCTTCTTCATCTGGTTCTTCTTCGATCGAGGGATAGGCTCCTGGTCGGCAGCCTGGGCTAGCAGGGTGGATGTCATTCGTGTTTTTCGTTTGCTTTCATCCGTAGTCGGATGCTGCTCTTTTGTATGATGTTTGATGTATTCATGTGGCGTTTGTATGCCTTTGTATGTATCCCCATTGGAGTTGTATATGGTACGATGTAATGATATCCACCTTGCAAAAGCGTCTTCAATATTCGGCTCTATCCTTGGTGGGACATTTGAGTTCCTCTCGGATAGGGTCGCATATTGGGCGTGACACTAGATCATGTACACCCAGTGGGTGTGCCCTACGCAAACCCACTAGCAGAAAGCCTACTACGAGAAAAGAAGAAATTTTGACTGGAAATCATACTCATAATAGTACTTACTCGAACATTGGTCTCCAGCATGGTGCTGACATCGTAAGCATTCTTTAGTCGACTACAGATCAAGCCCACCTGGATCAACGCTTCCTTACTCGCCCCCACCTAATCCTCTGGGACGTGGTAGAGGGGGGAAGAGGTAGCTGGAGCTGACGGAGGTGCAGGAGTCGACCTCGGGGATGGGATCATCGCTGTTCCACTAGAAGGAGCTTGGACAGGTCATGCAGGGGGCACCATCGCCAACGAAGAAGCCGAACCGCCCTGAGCCAGAGGGCTCAGCCTCGCGGTTTTAGCAGCAACCTTCGCCGGAGAAACACGGGCCGTCTGGCGAGGAGAGGCATCTGTCATGGGCACGTCAGCACTCGGCACTCTCTCCCTAATGGCATCCAGGTTTGGTGGGTCAGCAACCACTTCATCGTCTAGTTGGATGATCTCAGGCGGGGCTGCACAAGTCACAGAAATCGTCAAAGTTCTGTTGGAAAAGACAAGCGAAACAACATACCTTTGGAGGTAGCGGCGTCGGCCGTGTCGGGATCACTCGGGCCAGCCTTGCGGGCTTGTGGGTCTGTGTAGCGACCCGACCTCACACGGTCAAGGCTCTGTGTATCTGTTCCATCCCTGGATTAGTACGCTGGCACACACAGTACATCAATCTATATATCAAAGTGCAATCACATGTATAAATAACGTAAAACTAATATATACCTCATAAGCCTCAGCGGAAGCAGTCAATCGGTTGTGGAGTCCCATCAACGCCATCGGCAGGTTGAGTGCAGACCGTAACCCAACAAGGAAACTCGCTCGTTGTAGGAAATAATCCTGCAACATGATGCGTTGCAGCCGTGTAGGTCAGTACATTGAATGTACCAGCAAGATCACAATAGGAGAAAAACATATGATAAACTATTCTATATGCAATATGACTTTGTGGCTCTGTATCAGAGGTTTTTGCGTAAAAGCTGATTTTATTTTCCCTACAACACGAAATATCAGGAGCCTGTACTACGGAGGTTTCTATCATGACATGGTTCCGCCAACCGATGTCTCATAGCCCATATCATCATAAATTGCCCACAATTAAATTATCAATCCGATGTTGAGAGTTCCGAGATAGATCCAAGTCCAGAGGCTCAAATTGTCCGTAACCGGGGACACGGCTAATCAATTAGGTTTAAACCCTTTGCACAGGTTTGTACACTTTTCCCGCAAGATTTGATCCCTCTCTTTACTTTCTCGCACTTCAGGGTGTTTGAGAACAAGATGATTGAAACATGGTCTTCTGAAGAGTTCCTCTGACCAACGTCCGGTGCTCATCCAATCCTATCGTAGTTCTACATCTGCTAGCACCGTCCCAGCTAGAGTCACAACTAAGGTCAACCAAGCCAGAGCCCATAATGACTTGCGGTTGCACAGGTAAGCTCCCGGGCATGAAGTATTCTTCCGTCTCCTTGAGTTTGGGTGAAGCTTTCCGCAAGATGTCATGGCGCTTCTCCATGCATCCCGGCCATCCACTAGTTGCTCCAGGGTGCCCATCAAATCCGTCCTTCACCTAGTAGTGTGTATTGAATTCTTGTCTCGAGTTTCAAAATCTTGAGGTCTAAGTCCTGAAGATGCAGTCCTTGCCGATGCCATCATGAAGTTGTCGCCATTGACGTAGACGTAGGGGGTCCTTCATACTCACACCACTCCCGAGCACTCATACCATCCCCATCTACTATAGCATAGCATTTAAACTACATAACGTCCCGGGCTTGATAACAGGGAGATGGGTTCCTACCTCATGCATTCTACTCAACTACAAGAAGTCAATAACACTACTGGAGGGATTGTTGCAAAGATGACACTAAATGCAATAAAACGTAGGTATGAAAAGCATGGTCAAAGTGAACTTGCCTGGTATTAATTGGTGAAGATAATAACGCTCTCGGAAACTTTGATAAACTATTTGTCACTCTGAGAAAATCTATATAGTCAAACATAACATTCATATAAGCAAACGTACTAGCATGCAATTCTAACACACATAATAAAATCAACAAATAAAATGCAAATCAACAGGGACACCAAATAAAAAAAAAGGAAAACTACACAACAAAACTACTAAAGAAAACTCTAACTATGTCCTATACAAGTTTTCATACAAAACTAACGAAAATAAATTTTTAAAATAAGAATAAAATTGTCTACTGTTAAATAACAGAAACAAAACTGAATTTGTCAAAAGTTACAAAAAGAAATAATTTAAAAACTATTAAAACTATAAATAAAAGACTAAAAAAAACTAGAACTAAAACAATATTGTTTTGCCTAAACCCCTAACTTAAAATAAACTAATAATAAAATACTCAACCCTATTGGATAGGCAAAGGTCCTAGTGACCAGGAGCAAAAAGAATTATCTTAAAATATATTCTAGAACTCAAACTAGAGACAAAATAGTGTTTGAAGCAAATTTGAAATAATTCGAATTTAAACTACTCAAATTCAATTTTTCAAGTTACTAATAGAACTTCATAAAATTTTGAAACTACAGCAAAAGAAATCACTCAAGTTGGATCTAAAACATAAATGATATTAACAATCTAAAACAGAAACTATTTCTGAAAATAAAACAGATCTGAAAAAAACAAAAGCCTACGGTCATAGGCCACGTGGCTGGTCCTGGTTCGCCAGAGGTGTGCACTGCGGAGACTAAACGATGAACGTTTGCAATCTAAGCGAACCAAAGACGACGCGGACAATAAAGAAAAAACCGGAGAGACCCGGTTCGATCTAAACCGACTAAACCGATCTAAACCAAACGAACCGTAAAGTAAACCACACTAAAACCGATCTAATAAAATAAAACCTAATTGTTCAGATTAGATATAATCTAGGCCGCTACTACAATATCTAACGGACATGGAGGGGTGGCCGGCTTACAGTGGGTCCAGGCGGCCGGCGACGACGGCTTGGCGTCAGACGTCGACGGGGCGGTGGCTGCGGTGGTCCTCGGCAACAGCGGAGGTGACGGAGAAGATGAGCGCGACGAGGGCACCCAGATAGTGGTGGCTTCGATGCTCAAGGGCGTCGGGGTCGAGCAAAGGGAGGCGGCGGCGCTCCGAGGCTCCGGCGGTTCTGGCGTCGTCGTCGAGCTCGTCATGGTGGTCGCCGGGCCCCGGGGAGCATCGGACAAGGCGCGGCGCAGGGTGGCGAGCTCGGGGGTGACATCTTCAACGTTGGGGGTGTCCTCTTGCGACAGTGACGAGTGGTTGGAGCAGAGCGCGGCGCCGGCGAGATCTGTTGGGCGTCGGGGAGGTTACTCCGGTGCGTTTCTGCGTGGGAAGAAGGTTCAGAGAGATAGAGTAGATCATGGCGAAGACAATAGAAAATAAAGGAGGTGCTGGGAACCTACAGACATGACGGAATCAACCGGCGAAGTGCTTCTGGACGGTTGAACTCCAGCGAGATGGCGACGGCTCTCTAGGTCACGGTAGATCACGATTTTATTAGGAGGATGCGGCGGTATTTATAGAGGGGCTTGCGTGGGCAAGGGGCTGCGGACGAGGCGATCTTCGCGAGAAAATCGGTCGACGAGGCGTGCGGGTTGCGGCCTCTGTCCACGACATGGTGAAGAAGATGATGACGGACGGGTCCCACCTGTCGGCGTCTCAGGCAAACGAGAGAGAGACGCAGTGCGGGCGACCGGGGTGGTGGTGAGCTGCGTCGGTCAATTGGGCCGGGTGCGGTACTGGGCTGCGGGCGAGGGAGGGAGACAGCGCGCTACGCCAGTTTTCTTAAAAACAATTTTCCTCTTTTTTTTCAAACAGTGAATAAAAGAAATAAAACTAAACAAAAATAAAAATATTACATAGACATATAATATATCAAAATTTTCGTAAAAAGATTTCCAAAAACATGAACATATTTTCAGAGGCAAATAAAATCTACAAAAATCCACAAAAGTCAAAGAGTGCTGCTGTTGCAATAAAACCAAATAAAATTATTATTTTTAAAATACCAATATGATTTCAAATTTATTTTCTCCTAATTTTCCATTGAAGGGAATCATTTTACCCTTATTTCCATTTATTTTATTTTGGAGAAAAATAATTTGAATAAAAACCAAATAACTCCAAATTGAAAATGGTTTTCGAAATACCTTCAAAGGGACTTTAAATTTGATTCTTTTAAACTTCCAACTCATAGTTCATATGATTTGAAGAAGTCATTTTATCTTCTCTCATTAAAATCATTGAGTTGCATAAAGTTTCTGAATTTGAAATATTTTCAAATGGAATCAATTTTTTTCAAAAACCCTTTTCATTTCAAATGGAAGAAGTCATGTCATCTTCACTCTGGGGTTTTGTGTTTGAACTGAATTTGAATTCATGGAGATCAAAATGCAAAGATGAAAGTTTGGGAAAGTCATTTCATTCCCTCTCATTCAACTTTCAAAAAGTTTCAAATTCCACTCAATTTCACTCAATCATTCACACAGTAATCAAACAAACAATCACAATTATTTATTTAATATAACATTCCAAAATTTAGAATTTTGGGATGTTACAGTCTGCTGAGGTGTTCGAGGTGTCATTGCTGCGCAAACAACACTCGGTCAACAATCGAATGGATTCGAAGACGGACAAAGAATCAATGAGAACACTTACTTGGAGGCCACAAGCACTGCCACCCGGATCCATGACAGAAAGCCTTCTCAGGCTTGGAGGAGATCTGCTTGGGCAGCTTGGGCTGCTTCTCTGCCGAGCTCTCAGCCTCGCCACGGGCGAGCTTGGAACTCCAAGTCGCCCGACTGGAAGCAGTCGGCTGCTGAACTTCTCCTTCCTTGACCTTCGGGTCATGCAACGCCTTGGAGCGGGGTTTTTTGGGGGCCTCATAGGACAGGGAGGACTCAGCCTCTTCCCCCAACTCCAAACTCTGTTCTTCGTCGTTGTCGTCGTCGTCACTCTCCTCATCATCAGATCTCTCTGAGTACTGCTGCTCGGTGTCACTCGTCGCATCCTGAGGTGAGTGGTCCACCACGGGGATCCTAGACATCATGGTTTGGAGGTCCTGAGAAGCAAACGCATGCAAATGTGAAGATCAATTATACAAAAGACAACCTACAAACGAACCGACTGAATCAAAGGCAAATACCCCGATGTGCGGCATGTCGTTGTGAAAGGTTGGCACCAGCCGAGTCCCCCGCGGGTTATCGCGGGCGTAGGTGATGGCCTTGATCCTGGCGCCCACCTCCTTCTTGGTTAGGTCTTCTGGATGCACCCGAGTGGAATCACCCGGCCCCTCGTACAGCCACATGGGGTTGGCCCTAGCCTGCAGCGGCTGGATGCGCCGACTGAACAAGGTCTCCAGCAGGTCCATGCCGTTCACCCCCACCATTCACAATGCCTATTAGCGCACCTGACAGTATATCGACACCCACCTTCTCCTCCTTCTCTACGGTGAGGGTCTGCGGAGCCCGTATCCTCTCGGCCGTGTACGGCGGAAGGCCCGACTGGCTGTTGGCGCTGGGGATGTCCTTGAAATAGAACTAAGTTCCCTGCCACCCCTTGACAGAGTCGGGAAAGCTCATCTTGGGGAACGATCTCCCCCATTGCACATGGATGCCCAGACCCCCGCACAGCCGGGTGACGTGGGTTTTCTCACCAGTCAGCGAGTCCTTGTTCACCGACATCGACCGACAGGTGTAGATGTGTTTGAAGAGACCCAAGCGGGGATAGCAGCCCAGAACGTTCTCACACAGGGAGACGAAAGCCGAAAGATAAAAGATGGCATTGGGGGGAGATGGTGGAGATGAGCACCGAAGAAATCAAGGAATGCCCGAAAGAAGGGGTGCGGAGGCATCGAGAAACCACGCTCGACGTGTATGATGAGCAGGGCGCACTCGTCTGCCTCCAGTGTCGGCTCGACCTCCCCCACGCCCAGGCAACGCAACCCGACATGCGGGATCAGCCCCTCCTCCGCCAAGGCCTCAAGTCGCTGGGCGGAAACACGTAACGGGAGCCATTGCCCCGACGCGCCGCCGGCCGCCGCAGCGCCTGAACCGGAGGAGGTGGCCTTCCCCGCCTTCTTCGCCCTCTATGCCTTTCTCGTGGAGCCCTTCGCCATCGCCGTGCACTCGGGTGGAGAGAAGAAGCGGAGGAGACGAGAGGAGAGGAAGGGTATATGAGGCCAGGAGCCCTGCCACCGAGCCTTTTATATCAACAGACAAAATCTCGAAGCAAATCTCTCACCGCCAGTCCCCGAATCGACGCCCCGCGCGGCAATGCTTTGCATAGGACAGCTGCGGCATGTAGCAGAGATCGTGCACGCGAATCAAGGAGCCACGCCCCCACTTTCCCACCAACATATGATGTTACCGCTTCGGCACGCGAACGCATGAATTCAAATCCCGGGATTTCCGGGATGGATAAATCCGATTAATTACCATTGATTCCTTTTGTTGGGGAACGTAGTAATTTCAAAAAAAAAATTCTACGCACACGCAAGATCATGGTGATGCATAGCAACGAGAGGGGAGAGTGTTGTCCACGTACCCTCGTAGACTGACAGCGGAAGCGTTATCACAACGCGGTTGATGTAGTCGTACGTCTTCACGATCCGACCGATCAAGTACCGAACGTACGGCACCTCCGAGTTCTACACACGTTCAGCTCGATGACGTCCCTCAAACTCCGATCCAGCCGAGTGTTGAGGGACAGTTTCGTCAGCACGACGGCGTGGTGACGATGATGATGTTCCACCGACGCAGGGCTTCGCCTAAGCTCCGCAACGGTATTATCAAGGTGTAATTTGGTGGAGGGGGGCACCGCACACGGCTAAGAGATCTCAAGGATCAATTGTTGTGTCTCTGGGGTGCCCCTCTGCCCCCGTATATAAAGGAGCAAGGAGGAGGCAGCCGGCCAAGGGAGAGGCGCGCCAAAGGGGGGAGTCCTACTCCCACCGGGAGTAGGACTCCTCCTTTCCTTGTCGGAGTAGGAGAAGGGAAGGGGGAAGGAGAAAGAAGGAAGGGGGCGCCCCCCCTCCCTAGTCCAATTCGGACTAGCCCATGGGGAGGGGTGCGGCCACCCTTTGGTGTCTTTCTCTCATTTCCCGTATGGCCCATTAAGGCCCAATACGAATTCCCGTAACTCTCCGGTACTCCGAAAAATACCCGAATCACTCGGAACCTTTCCGAAGTCCGAATATAGTCGTCCAATATATCGATCTTTACGTCTCAACCATTTCGAGACTCCTCGTCATGTCCCCGATCTCATCCGGGACTCCGAACTCCTTCGGTACATCAACATACATAGACTCATAATAAAACTGTCATCGTAACTTTAAGCGTGCGGACCCTTCGGGTTCGAGAACTATGTAGACATGACCGAGACACCTCTCCGGTCAATAACCAATAGCGGGACCTGGATGCCCATATTGGCTCCCACATATTCTACGAAGATCTTTATCGGTCAGACCGCATAACAACATACGTTGTTCCCTTTGTCATCGGTATGTTACTTGCCCGAGATTCGATCGTCGATATCTCGATACCTAGTTCAATCTCATTACCGGCAAGTCTCTTTACTCGTTCCGTAATACATCATCCCGTAACTAACTCATTAGTCACAATGCTTGCAAGGCTTATAGTGATGTGCATTACCGAGTGGGCCCAGAGATACCTCTCCGACAATCGGAGTGGCAAATCCTAATCTCGAAATACGCCAACCCAACAAGTACCTTTGGAGACACCTGTAGAGCACCTTTATAATCACCCAGTTACGTTGTGACGTTTGGTAGCACACAAAGCGTTCCTCCGGTAAACGGGAGTTGCATAATCTCATAGTCATAGGAACATGTATAAGTCATGAAGAAAGCAATAGCAACATACTAAACGATCGGGTGCTAAGCTAACGTAATGGGTCATGTCAATCACGTCATTCTCCTAATGAGGTGATCCCGTTAATCAAATGACAACTCATGTCTATGGCTAGGAAACATAACCATCTTTGATTAACGAGCTAGTCAAGTAGAGGCATACTAGTGACACTCTGTTTGTCTATGTATTCACACATGTATTATTTTTCCGGTTAATAAAATTCTAGCATGAATAATAAACATTGATCATGATATAAGGAAATATATAATACTTTATTATTGCCTCTAGGGCATATTTCCTTCAGTCTCCCACTTGCACTAGAGTCAATAATCTAGTTCACATCGCCATGTGATTTAACATCAATAATTCACACACCATGTGATTAACACCCATAGTTCACATCTCTATGTGACCAACACTCAAAGGGTTTACTAGAGTCAATAATCTAGTTCACATCGCTATGTGATTAACACCCAAAGAGTACTAAGGTGTGATCATGTTTTGATTGTGAGATAATTTTAGTCAACGGGTCTGTCACATCCAGATCCGTAAGTATTTTGCAAATTTCTATGTCTACAATGCTCTGCACGGAGCTACTCTAGCTAATTGCTCCCACTTTCAATATGTATCTAGACCGAGACTCAGAGTCATCTAGATTTAGTGTCAAAACTTGCATCGACGTAACCCTTTACGATGAACCTTTTGTCACTTCCATAATCGAGAAACATATCCTTATTCCACTAAGGATAATTTTGACCGCTGTCCAGTGATCTACTCCTAGATCACTATTGTACTCCCTTGCCAAAATCAGTGTAGGGTATACAATAGATCTGGTACACAGCATGGCATACTTTATAGAACCTATGGCCAAGGCATAGGGAATGACTTTCATTCTCTTTCTATCTTCTGCCGTGGTCGGGCTTTGAGTCTTACTCAATTTCACACCTTGTAACACAGGCAAGAACTCTTTCTTTGACTGTTCTATTTTGAACTACTTCAAAATCTTGTTAAGGTATGTACTCATTGAAAAAACTTATCAAGCGTTTTGATCTATCTCTATAGATCTTGATGCTCAATATGTAAGCAGCTTCACCGAGGTCTATCTTTGAAAAACTTCTTTCAAACACTCCTTTATGCTTTGCAGAATAATTCTACATTATTTCTGATCAACAATATGTCCTATACTTATCAGAAATGCTGTAGTGCTCCCACTCACTTTCTTGTAAATACAGGCTTCACCGCAAGTCTGTATAACACTATATTCTTTGATAAACTTATCAAAGTATATATTCCAACTCCGAGATGCTTGCACCAGTCCATAGATGGATCGGTGGAGCTTGCATAACATCACATGCAATCAATATAAGTGATATGATATGGCCATCATCATCTTGTGCTTGTGATCTCCATCTCCGAAGCACCATCATGATCACCATCGTCACCGGCTCGACACCTTGATCTCCATCGTAGTATCGTTGTCGTCTCGCCAACTTATTGCTTTTACGACTATCGCTACCGTTTAGTGATAAAGTAAAACTATTACATGGCGATAGCATCTCATACAATAAAGCGACAACCATATGGCTCCTGCCAGTTGCCGATAACTCGGTTACAAAACATGATCATCTCATACAACACATTATATCACATCATGTCTTGACCATATCACATCACAACATGCCCTGCAAAAACAAGTGAGACGACCTCTACTTTGTTGTTGCATGTTTTACGTGGCTACTACGGGCTTAGCAAGAACCGTTCTTACCTACGCATCAAAACCACAATGATAGTTTGTCAAGTTGGTGCTGTTTTAACCTTCGCAAGGACCGGGCGTAGCCACACTCGGTTCAACTAAAGTGAGAGAGACAGACACCCGCCAGTCACCTTTAAGCAACGAGTGCTCCGAACAGTGAAACCAGTCTCGCGTAAGCGTACGCGTAATGTCGGTCCGGGCCGCTTCATCTCACAATACCGCTGAACCAAAGTATGACATGCTGGTAAGCAGTATGACTTATATCGCCCACAACTCACTTGTGTTCTACTCGTGCAAAGCATCAACGCATAAACCAGGCTCGGATGCCACTGTTGGGGAACATAGTAATTTCAAAAAAAAATTCCTACGCACACGCAAGATCATGGTGATGCATAGCAACGAGAGGGGAGAGTGTTGTCCACGTACCCTCGTAGACTGACAGCGGAAGCGTTATCACAACGCGGTTGATGTAGTCGTACGTCTTCACGATCCGACCGATCAAGTACCGAACGTACGGCACCTCCGAGTTCTACACACGTTCAGCTCGATGACGTCCCTCGAACTCCGATCCAGCCGAGTGTTGAGGGAGAGTTTCGTCAGCACGACGGCGTGGTGACGATGATGATGTTCCACCGACGCAGGGCTTCGCCTAAGCTCCGCAACGGTATTATCAAGGTGTAATTTGGTGGAGGGGGGCACCGCACACGGCTAAGAGATCTCAAGGATCAATTGTTGTGTCTCTGGGGTGCCCCCCTGCCCCCGTATATAAAGGAGCAAGGAGGAGGCAGCCGGCCAAGGGAGAGGCGCGCCAAAGGGGGGAGTCCTACTCCCACCGGGAGTAGGACTCCTCCTTTCCTTGTGGGAGTAGGAGAAGGGAAGGGGGAAGGAGAAAGAAGGAAGGGGGCGCCCCCCCTCCCTAGTCCAATTCGGACTAGCCCATGGGGAGGGGTGCGGCCACCCTTTGGTGTCTTTCTCTCCTTTCCCGTATGGCCCATTAAGGCCCAATACGAATTCCCGTAACTCTCCGGTACTCCGAAAAATACCCGAATCACTCGGAACCTTTCCGAAGTCCGAATATAGTCGTCCAATATATCGATCTTTACGTCTCGACCATTTCGAGACTCCTCGTCATGTCCCCGATCTCATCCGGGACTCCGAACTCCTTCGGTACATCAACATACATAAACTCATAATAAAACTGTCATCGTAACTTTAAGCGTGCGGACCCTTCGGGTTCGAGAACTATGTAGACATGACCGAGACACCTCTCCGGTCAATAACCAATAGCGGGACCTGGATGCCCATATTGGCTCCCACATATTCTACGAAGATCTTTATCGGTCAGACCGCATAACAACATACGTTGTTCCCTTTGTCATCGGTATGTTACTTGCCCGAGATTCGATCGTCGGTATCTCGATACCTAGTTCAATCTCGTTACCGGCAAGTCTCTTTACTCGTTCCGTAATACATCATCCCGTAACTAACTCATTAGTCACAATGCTTGCAAGGCTTATAGTGATGTGCATTACCGAGTGGGCCCAGAGATACCTCTCCGACAATCGGAGTGGCAAATCCTAATCTCGAAATACGCCAACCCAACAAGTACCTTTGGAGACACCTGTAGAGCACCTTTATAATCACCCAGTTACGTTGTGACGTTTGGTAGCACACAAAGCGTTCCTCCGGTAAACGGGAGTTGCATAATCTCATAGTCATAGGAACATGTATAAGTCATGAAGAAAGCAATAGCAACATACTAAATGATCGGGTGCTAAGCTAACGTAATGGGTCATGTCAATCACGTCATTCTCCTAATGAGGTGATCCCGTTAATCAAATGACAACTCATGTCTATGGTTAGGAAACATAACCATCTTTGATTAACGAGCTAGTCAAGTAGAGGCATACTAGTGACACTCTGTTTGTCTATGTATTCACACATGTATTATTTTTCCGGTTAATACAATTCTAGCATGAATAATAAACATTTATCATGATATAAGGAAATATATAATACTTTATTATTGCCTCTAGGGCATATTTCCTTCACCTTTCCTAAAGGACGCATGTCAGTCCGACTGACCACCCGCCGTGGGGACCCGTGCACTCAGCCACGTTAAACACCCGTCTGAAGTCTTCTTTAGGATCTTTATGTGACGAGCTTGACGCCCCTCTGCGGGTTCACTTGGCCCTCTCAGAAGGCTCCAAGGCGCATGACTCATAAACCTGGACTTGTAGAAGGCCCGCGCTAGTGTTCCCCTGGGATAAGGAGTGGTGTCTCTCTTGAAAATCAGACCACGCGCCGGCATCGCCCCTTGAGTTACCATGGCATGCCCTCACTCGAGCCCCTAGTCCATCTCTCCCGAGAGACAAAGCGAATGCCATCGGGTTTTCTCTTGATGATCAACAACACCCGGTCATCTGGGAAAAAATTAAAGTCCAGAATCTGTTGCGTTTTCATCCAAGGATCAACGAATCATGACTTGGAAATATAATTCGAGTGACCCTGCAGCACTCGGATTTAACCGAAGGGTTAGTTCGTCTGTTCTATGAAATCCCAACTGATTCAGGGGCTAATGATGTGGTCACCTATTACAGGTAGTTTCAAGGACCCATCATTTGTGACCCACATGGGCAAGCACTCGAGGGCAAGGAAACTAGAGTGGATGATGCTATGTAATGAGGCCTCCGATATACGAACCCGCACAAGTGAATTTTTTTGAGAAATGGGAGTCAAAGGTTTAGTGACAGATTGTCTGGTAGGTAGCACAATGCAAAGGTGGCAGTATGGAGAGAGGAGGAAAACCGCGAGATGGACATCGGTGCTGAGGGCACAAGTACATGGCGTTCGGTATCTGGTAGGTGATTTCCTGGGGAATAGTAGAACTCAAGCAGCTGTAGTTCTGTGAATTCAGGTAATTTCAGCCAGGCGTCTACCGTGCAGGGCATGCTATGCTTGCTCAGGTAGCATGACGGGATGCAGAGGCTTTGTACGGAGCCCTGGTGGGAGGAGATGATGGCTCTGGGGAGTTCAAAATCATTAAAGAGAGATAGCTGACGACAGTCGAGATTAAGGGGTGCGACGCACCATAGAGGGCGCCACCGAGTTGAGAGGACTTGGGTGCGGCAGCAATCCTTCATGGGGAGAAGCGAGATGATCTCCCCAAGGATGGCGTCCGGGAGATCGCTGATGTGGTCCACCCGAGATTCTACAGGTTCCTAGGATCCGGTGGGGGCGGGCTCGCCGCTTCTCCCCGTGCTGCCGGGTGCTGGATCTACAACAGACATCTCCGCTGGCAGGAGCCTCATCTTCCTGGCGCTGGGGTCAGTCGACTCCATTTTCCTTGAGGGCATCGCGTCGAGCGCACGGATTTGAGCAGAGTAACGAATGACGAGCTTAGTTGTAGTGCGAGTGAAGAAGAAGGGGAGCTGGGGTTTTTCTGTAGTAGTAAGGAAGAAGGGGAGCTGGGTTTTTCTGTAGGAGTGAGGTGAGGAATTTGGGGGTACGAGTGGAGCGAGCTGACGTGAGGTGTGTGGGAGTGAGGAGGAAGAAGAGCACCCAGGCTTTTTGGGGGGCGGTGTGCTGGGTAGCGCCTCTCATTAATTAAATATATGGGCTTTTGAATTGATTTTATTATTTACTAGGGTGGATGGGCTGTTTTGTCTTGGGCCCAGAGAAACAATTACTACTAGTACAGTGGAGACACTCTACAGCTACCCAGAAAAACAATTACTACTGGTACAGTGGATACACTACCATTTCTGGCTCCTCAGAGGTCATCGAAGCGTCTCCCTCTACTGAATGCCGTTTTACTTTGGTTCACCGACATGCAGGTCATGCAGCGCGCGGCCCCAAATGCCATGCACCAAATTAGAAGGCGGTATGCAAGCAGAGAGTCCCCCGGTCGTAGCGCGGCAGTAACGAGCCGTCATATCACAAAACCCCACCTCCCCGCAGTCAAAGTTTGACAGACGAAGCACAATCATTTCACTCTTCGCTGAATTCCCTTCTCCCTCATCGTCTTCAAGAAAGCCAACAATCGCATCTTCCATTGTTCTTCTCTCCCAACGAAGGGAAGGTAAGCGGATCCGTGATGTTGGTATTTTTTTGTTCAGAAAAAAAGAACTTTTGCAAAGCAGTAACCGATCCTCACTCTCTTTTTTGTTTCGTTGTCATTGTGATTGTGTTTTCCTTTCAGTTATCTCCTAGTATCCGTCAGTTTAATGATGGACCAAGGAGAACCAGGCAAAGATTTGCCGATGTTGGAGCAGACGCAGGATGCTGATCCCCACGAGACAGAGAGCTCCAAGAAGATGGAGGCAGCCACCAAGCTGACCCCAGATATGCTCAAGACCACTACTGAGATGGTCAACGCCCCGTTTGAGGTTACAGCCCCCGTGGCCCTGCAGGAGCAGTTTTCCCCCTTCGAGGATGTGTCCCCCCGCTGAGCTGCCCAAGGTGATTTTCTTCTTTGCTGATCTCGATTGTGGTTTTTCAACTAAGTATGTGGTGATAAATAATGCAAAATTTTATTAGCTTCGATGCGATGCCCTGTCATGCATACTTTTGACTCTACATAGTGGTTTAAATAACTTTTGTTTCTTATATTGGAAAGTAATTTAGAATTGTTTTTGTTTCAATTAGAGCCCTGATGCAGACAAGGATTGTGTGGATGTACATGTCACTCGCTATGAGGCGGATGACCTGAATATATGCCCTGGAAAAACAAAGTTCTTAGGTTGTTGGATCCTGAAAACCATTTGCACTTATACCAATGTCGAGATGTATTCCAGCCTCACTGTTGTCAAGCGTGTTGTCCAGGGTGTACTGAAGCACAGGAAGTTCAAAGCTACTCCTTCGTTTGTGAGGCATACTATTCTTGTCAAGCTTACGCAGGAAGATGACGTGGCATGCCTCCACAAACAAGTTTATGAGTGGCAAGGCCACAAGGTTATCTTCAGGAAGGTTCATAGGATTGAGCTGCTACCGGATGTCCTCAATGATGTTCATGGCAAGGTTCGTCTTGTGTCCATCCCAAATAAGATCGAGGCATGAAATAGTTGCCCCATCTAGTGTTTAATAGTAGTTTGGATTGTGTCTAATTATCCAAACCATGCCTATTATCGAGCCCTCTTGGGCTAGTACTCTGTTTGAATCCGTCTATGGGAACTACTGCTACTTCTGTGTGCCCGTGAATCACATGAGAACCATCCTAATTGTTGCCAAAACAGATGCGTTCTCACTAGTTTTTTCATGTAATATGGTATGGTAAGACATAAGTTGTCACATCTTATCATACGAGCAGTGTGTGTTTGATGAAATAGAGTACTCGTTCGAGAACTGTGCACCGACATATACATAGGGTACATAAGGCTGGTTAAGTACTTGTAAACACTGTTGGTGCTACCCCACTCGTAAGCAGTTGTGCAAAACACAACACAGTGGCTCAGCTCGCTTCAACACTAGAAAAGTCGGCTATCGACCATCTAACAATCAATAATCTGTTGTCTGACATATAAGCAACTACATATCTTGTTACAGTGGTTCATGTAGTTAACTAAGGCCACAATGTACATTCCAAACTTTCACATGCTAGTCCAGCGTTCATGTGGAACATTCACATTAAACTCGGCTTCATAAAATACTTGAAAAGCATAAGGTAAGCAATTTTATACATCTCAATGGTTCATAGAACATAACAAACATTTACTAGTTCACAACAAAAGACAAAGTTGTTAGAAGGTTTACAAATCAGGAAAAATCAAGCAAGGCTTCTCTGAGCAAAGGGCCTCCCAAGGTAGGCTTTAATTTCCTGGAGTTCACTCTGGTTTTTCTTGTTGCCACCATCCAGGGATAGGTTCTCTCATTCCAGAATAACCAATTATAATTGTGTTCTCAGTTGGAATGTAGAACTGAACCATGTAGTGTACTGACCATCTGAACTTCTTGTGCAGTTCCACTAAACTTAAGTACCGCTATTTGCATAAATAAGCAGACCACAATGCCTCTTGCCCACGCACCTATCCCAAAAACCTCCATGCAGCCGTGCCAACTCGTCCTCTGTCCATGGATGAACTAGGAGAAAGTGCATTCCCGACTAGGATGCAGTTGTTTTCGCTCGTCCCTGCACTGCAATCAGGAAGTAAAACATATGAATCAGCTTCTTTTAGATTGCGTTGGTCATTCTACGTAGTTACTACCAATGTAGGAATACCTGGAATATGGGTGGTTAGACGATGACAGCTAGGAATAGCCATCTCATTTTGTGCAGTTCTACTAAAACTGAGGTGTGTACTTTTGATTGCGCAGATAGAAACGATATGGAGATAGACATCCCTGTTTGCGCAAATATGAAATACGGTTATTTAAACAGTGATAGTTATTTGCAGTGGCATATGATTAACAGCAGCATCTATTGTGTTATAATTGGCACTACATTGACAGTATGAAAGTGCCCTTAAGTAAGAAGTAGCATTGCATCACATCAACACTGCCACTAGATTAACATGCACAACAATAGCATTCGTATTACTGTCATGAGAGTAGCACCTGGTCAGTAAATGTGCAATCAAATATGTGCAGTTCCACTGGGATGAAGCAATGTTAGCGGTGTGAGATTTAAGTGTAATTGCAAAAACACAATTCATGGGAAATAAAGCAAGACAAAAGCACTTCATAAAATGGTGGTGGCATTGCTTCAATTTATCAACGACACTAAACCATTACTTAGTAGTGACATTAGGTGGCATTGCTTCAATTTATCAATGGCACTAGACCATTACTTAATAGTGACATTAGGTGGCATTGCTTAATGCTTCATGTGATTTTACATTAATGGTAGCGATATGGGCGTAAGGACAGTAGGGGCATAAAGTGGTGAGGTAGATGTGGTTGTGGAGAGCGGCAAACACTCAGGCAGAATGTTTGCATTTGTCCCATTTTTTATCTCCTCGGCGAGATTTTCCTATGTGAGCACAGGAAATCTAGACCTGCTCGTTCTCGTTTGTGTTGTCCCCCAACACCCCTCACTTTCTTTCCTTTTTCGACCAAGAGACAGGTCCACTTCCCCCACCCTTCGCCATCCACCATGCTTTCTTCGCCTTTTCAACCAAGAGACCGGTTGGGTAGCCAATATCTACTACTTTCACCCGTTTTCTCTTAGAACCAAGTCCTAGATTCATGCTACAGCTTTCCCACTTTCTTCCCTGTTTGAACCAACTCTTAGATTCGACTTTATGAACTAGCTTTACCTCTAAAAATAGTAAAGTCTAGGTGGCTTGGAACAGCCAACGGAAGGGAGCTGGGGCAGTAGAGCAAGGCAGGTTTCGTAGGAATATATACCCGAGGGTCGTCGGCATGTGGCAAAGACGGCATCGGTAGGCCGCATCTTGGCCACAATACTGCAGGGAGGAAGAAGGGGTCAGAGGCCCTCCTGAGCCGGCGTTGTCTCGGAGAGAACGACACGGCCGCCAATCGGGATGCGCGGGCAGCTATTGGTCTCCTCCCTCCTCGCCGACGACCGCGTGAACGATGCACCCACACCCCTGCCCCAGTCGAGGTGGTCCGGCCGGATTTGTGACCAGCCATGAGCAGAGAGAGAGAGAGTGTGTGGCCACCTATGTCTTGCTCAGATCTGGAGAGCATGAGAGAGTGAAAGAGAGGAACCCTTGTAAAGCAAGCGCCGAGGCTCCTACTTATATATATAGTGGAGTGATTTTGTTGTACCAGCCGTTATTAAATTGAATACGCGTGAACCACTATTTTCATTTAAAGTTCAAGTAAAAATAAAACTCGATCAATAACGTGCCACCACATCCAAGACGCAGTATGTACTGTATCATTCACGTGCGGTCCCCGACCCTCCATCAAGTTGAAAACTAGACTAGTCAAAGTGTTAATTGGGATGCCTCTTTGTAAACAAATGTGCTCCTAGCATCAAAAAAGGCGCTCCTATGTGTACCGGCAAGTGGGTGTGAGCGAACTAGTGCGTGCGTGCACCGCTTCTCTTTGTGAGAGTACAATATACTATGCCCAAAGAACGTTCGCCACAAGAGTAATAGTATAAGTGTGTGACGTGTGAGTTAAATTAAAAGGTGTGCGACGTATTTTATTTTTAGAAGTTCTGAGGGTAGGGTGTGAAAAGCACATATGTGTGTGACGTCTACCTACAGATAGACGGTGGGTGCGAGAAGACTCGGGAGAGTCATGACTCGTGAGGGTGTGTGTGCGTGAGAGAGAGGGGGAACGTATCAATGCAATGCATGTGTCCGTAAATCATATCTGAAAAACGTTCGCCACAAGCCGTTTCCTAACGAACGCCGTAAGAACCGTTAGATCGGCATCCGATAGTGTCAATTTTGCCATGGGATTTAACAGAACAGCCACTCCTCCGACACAAATCTTCCACGTGAGTGTTAGCAACTGTTGTATGCTCCTCCCTCCGTTCCAAAATGTAGTGCATACAGCTTTATTGAAAATTCGAACCTCGCAAAATTATACCGAGTTTACTTATACCAAAATGCACATATATAATACCCAGTATATATCATTTCATTAATCTTCGAGAGGTAACTATAAACATGGGGGAGGAGTGTAGAAAGAAAGACCGTCGTATCACCTGCAGCAATTTCAACCGTCCTTTGGTGTGGAGGAATACCATAGGAACTCTATATGATATGATTTTTATAGGATTATTTCCTTTAGAGACAATTGGTTCATAGGAATAGATTCATATACTCCACATTTCAATGGAAAATAAACATGATATCATTATTATAGCTTTAGAGCCACTTGGTTCATATGAATGGATTCCTATACTCCAGAATTTCAAAGGAAAATAAACATTAGCGTATATTCAATAGAAAAGTTCCTATGATGTGAACCAAATGACATCTCTTTTCTAATCCCACCTCATATGAATTGAGATACATGTCATCTCTAGATTCAATAGAAAAGTTCCTATGATGTGAACCAAATGACATCTCTTTTCCAATCCCTACTCATAGGAATTGAGATACATGTCATCTCTTTCCCTACAACTTCCATGTATACATCTTCTATTCATAAATAGCTAGTACAACCCACTAGTAGCTTTTTTCCTGTACATGCAACTATGGCACAAGAACATGTCATGCAAGCAAGTCATAAATCACATTGTGTTTGTACTCTATGCATGCAAGCACCACATCATCGATTCGCGCATGTTACTCATAAGTTATTTCTTGCATTAGATTTTTGTTAGAAATCACATTGATGATGTATGTCTTGGTCACATGCACACATATGTAGTTCACATTCACAATTTTGTTAGAAATGTCATTCTTTTAACTGCAATTCATTTTTTCTCTTTGTATTACATTGTCATTTTAAGCATACATTCACTTCCCATTAGCTATAGATGTTTTTGGAGGAAATTTTATGCATTATCTTGAGTAGCAAATTTCACGTGGCCGCGGGTATATCAAAATGCGGGGCCCATGCGTCATTGCCTTTCGGTCAAACCTACGTCCACAATTTTTTGTACGTATATCTCCACTGGTCCCCGAACCCAAAATGTTGCCTCGTTCCCGTAACACCAAGCAGCCCACCCCTATTAAGGCGTCGCCTCGAACTCAACCCCTCTCCTGTTTACTATGGCATGGTCCCGCACGCCGTAGTACTCCTACAAACCCTACCCACCGCATGCACCATAGGTTTTCTTCAAGAAGACGAGGGAGAAGCGGATTAGTAGTGGAGGCTCCTACCCTAGGGCGCCCTAGGTAACTGTCGCACACATCATTGGTTTTCTTTTTTCTTTATGCTCTTGCGCCCTAGAGTAAAATGATGGTTGCTTTCCGTCCAGCTTAATGCGGGAAAGGTGGGGCTTTGTGATTTGACCCCTCATCGCTCATTTACTACTACTGCACGGTGCTACGACCGGGGTACCTCCAAGTCCAAACGCTGCTCCGAACTGTAATTTGGTGCATCGCACGTGGAACAAGACGGTGGATGAGCCACATGTCAGCCAAAGGGGTCCTATTAAGTGTGTCGCCATTTCGTGTGTGGACTGACCCTGCTGAGTTGGTATGCCAACATGACAGGAGCAGCCTACCAGGTTTTGCTCCTTGGTAAATCCGGACTATATTGATCTAAAAAGATACTAGTCCCTCCGTCTCGGTTTATAGGGCACGCACGTAGTTATAGGTCATCCATTCGACTAACTAAATATGAGTTATATCTCACAAAAAGTATATCATTGGATTCTTAAGCGGATGTAGTTTCTAAACATATATTTTTCATCAGATATAATACATATATAGCTAGTTAATTTCTCAACATAGAACGACGTGCATTCCCTGTAAACCGAGATGGAGGAAGTAGTAAAATGAGGTGATTTTACCGAGTGGTGAGCGGGGGAGTGATAGAGGCAAAGGTGTCCCGTCTTTCGATGAGATGGTGATTATCATTTCGGAGGAGTAGACTTTGACGATCCGACTACGTACGTGCGAGGACGTCGCACCTTAGCAATCGCTAAACCAACTCTGATAGGTTATTGACCACGCCGGAGCACGATCAACCTAACCACGAAGGTCTATTTCCTGCAAGCAAACAAAGAACAAGCAAGAAACTAAGATTGCAATCTGGATGCTGCGAATATAATATGAAAGCTTTATTGACCAAGGTGGGGTTCTCTGACGTCTTTGTATGGTCGTTGAACACAAACGAAGTTCGCGAAGTTGCAGCTATGGTGAACTTTTAATCTAAAAGAAACCCAAAGTCTAAACGCTGCCCTAAGGGCTGTATATATGGAGAAAGAGGGGGGAATTTCGTGGCCCTTGGAGGAGGGGTCCGAAACCAACTCTATCTCTTGTTTCCCAACACATACAGACTCTAAAAACAGCCTAACTCAAGTATTTCAAAATTACATGGGCCTGGCCCAATAATAAGGCGACGCAGCACCTATAATAGCCTCTGGACACAATTTAGGAAGTAGCATCTTGTATATTTCGTCCAAGCCTTCATGCACTCATTATGGTGGCTTCAAAGTCCTGAAAGCATCACTTGAAACTCCGTTCTTGTTTCCCTTGCGCATGCCATCATCTCCATGCTTGTTCTTGCTCCAATGTTCATCCTTCTCCAAGCTAGGCCCTTCATTTGTAAGAAAAACAAATGTATCCAATTTAGGCAGCATCATATTCTCATGAACATTAGAATCATTACCAAGAAACGAAAGTACCTGGTGTCGTGGAATTGTCACGACAGATGTCCTCGTAGAAGGACTTAGTTGTGGAGCCATTACGACGAGGTTAGCTTAAAGGGGTTAAAACGGGACAAAGGACACGAGGAGTTTATACTGGTTCGGCCCCTTGCGGTGAAGGTAAAAGCCTAATCCAGTATGAGGTGGTATTGCTAGGGTTTCGATTACCAGGCAGCGAATACGCTTGTCCTGGCTTTTGATCTGTTGTTTCTTGCCCTAAGCCGCTGCCGAGTCGTCCCCTTATATACATGGGTTGATGCCCCGCGACTTACAGAGTCCAGGCCGGCTCATACAAACGTGTCCGGCCCGGTGACTTATCTTACATGCCTTACAATACAAGTTACATATACATGGCGGTTTACACTTACGGGCCTTAAGCCGCCTTCGGGTTTGGGCCCTTTAACAAGCCTACTTCATGAACCGCCATCTTCAACATACTCATGGGCTTTGTTTAGATAAACCGCCATTGGGATAACCCGGCCTCTCCTGGGCGGGTCATATCCAATAGTCATATCCCCAACATTAGGCCCCAGGTTGATTTGAACTTGTTCATGTCAATCATCAACACTTAGAAAAAATCCTTCTTCATCTCCCCGTGTTATATTATAACCCGCCATGACGTCATCTCCAGAGATTGCGGTGACCCGCCATGACGTCACCTGCTATTAACATTACGGCCCAAATCTTAATAAAGTTTTTCCTTTTAATGAACCTCCGAAAATCAAGGTGCTCGCGTCATCACATATCCATTTTCTTGTCTCCTCGATTCCCGTGCATGCCACTTATCCTTACAACCTTATAAATAGGGCCACGAGTCCTATTTTCACTCTCCCCCTTTTGCCTTCTTGCCTTCCTCTTCCTCCTCGCAACGCTCCAGCGCACCCAAGCTCCGCCGCCGTCGACCTTCGTCCACTGCTTCGACTCCGGCCGCTGCATCACCCTGAACGAACAAGAACATCGCGGCGCTCCTCCGCTGTTCATCAGCGTCGGTAATCCTTCACTTTTCCTGCAGATCTGCCTTAGGGTTTCCCTGTTTGTCGATGTTCATCACCATTCTTCCTTCTCTTTTCCTAGATTACATGACTTTGATCTGAAATGATACAAATCTTGCGTGGTAGCAGTTTTAGCACTTGTTTTGTAATATCAGAATATATCCTCATTGCAACAGATCTCATCTAGGCATCCCTACTTTTCTGCTGCCGCCACCTGAGGTTTGGATTTTATTTCATTTCTCAGAATTGCTGCAGATCCAATCTTATAGCTCCAATCTGTGAAACCTGTTTGTCCCAACACTTAGTAAAATTTGCTCTTGATCAGATCTTGAACACCAGTGCTTGTCATGGCAGCTTACATAACCGGCTTATAATTACCCATATATCATTAGGCCCCATTTAAGCCGCCATTCTGAATATATACTGCAACTTTTTATTTCCGGCTTAATGAATCAATTTGAACTGGCAAATTTTTTCTTTCCTTTAGGCTTCTCCATTCGCAATGCCACCGAAAACAGTCACTTCATGTAACTGGGTTCCCTCCATTGTCACTGAGAACACTTTCAAAGACTTTGTCAAAATCGGGTACTTGCCAACAAAGAATGTCAAGCATTATCGCGCCCCTGATCCAGGCGAAGAAAGACCTCAGCCAAAGGATGACGAAGTCATTGTTTTTACTCATCACATGAATCGGGGCTTCTCACAGCCCGATTCTAAATTTTTCGAGGTGTTCTACACTTCTTTCAACTCCATCCTCAAGACATCGGACCCAATTCCGTGTCAAATATCTGCAATTTTCAAGTCTTCTGCGAGGTATACCTTGAAGAGGAGCCCAGCATCGAACTCTTTAGGGAATATTTTTATTTAAACCGCCAAAACGAGTTTATGAACGGACCCAGCTTGGAACTTGGCGAAATCTCAATTCAACGAAGAAGAGATGCCATCTTCCCTTACGCTTGCTTGCTGAGTCACCCCAAGGATTGGAACCAGACATGGTTTTACTGCAAAGATACCTCTCGGGCTGATGAAAATCCATTGCCGGGTTACCATGCCCAACGCCTTGACACAAAACATCATCTTCCTAAGAAGCTTACCGCTGCTGAACGTAAAAAGCTTGCTCCCACTATTGTGAAGGTCAAGGCTTTGCTGGGAAACGGTTTAACTGGCATTGACTTGGTTCGGTGCTGGGTTGCCTGGCGGATTATCCCTTTAAGCCGCCGACCCGACTTAATGTGTACTTACACGGGTGGCCTAAAGGATCCTCTGCGCCATAGCTCCGTGCATTTGACTAATGAAGCGATCACCGAAATGACAAAGACTCTTTTGAATGAAGATCCAGAAGACTGCAGCAAAGTGGGTCTGAATCCCTTCTGCAAGCTTAACCCGCCACCGGATGTGAGTCTCTAACTTTCTTTACTTTTATCTCATCCGTCAAATATTATATTAACTCAACTTTGCTGACTTCCACATGCTGAATCTGATTTTTGGAAGGCAAAATATGACCATGAAGCTGCCAAAAAGGCAAGGGCTGCCAAGAAAGCCGCCAAGAAAAACATCAAGAGAACTAAGAAGAAATCAAGCACTTCTGATATGTTTGAACCGAATGAAAACTCTGAGTCGGAGGTAGCCCTTGACTCCCTTGGCTCCTTTTTCAACTATCTTATTGACACTGATTATTATCAGGATGACACGGGGGCCAGCCAAGCTGTTGAAGAAGAGGTAATTATTATTTCCTCCGGCTCAACACCTTTGCTAAGACAGAAAATTCGACGAGTAACCCGGAAAGTAAGTTTTTCACACCCCTTAGCTCATTTGGATACTCACTTTCTTTTGAAGCAACAGCAGCACGAGAACCGGCGACAGACTCGGAACAACGGAGGTGAAGAATTATCCTCCGGTTTACCAAATACTCAAGCTCGTCGGAAACGTCAAAATGAGGTCCTTCCGAACTTAAACTCTTTTTATCCGCTGGCGGGTCTCATTCGCCAGCCACCTAATTCTCCCGATTCAAATTACCAGGAGATTTATCGCTCTTCCTCCGGTGATTCATCATAGACCCAACTGCCGGCTTTCAAGACTGCCCCTGGGTAATGACAATTTCTTTATCCTGTACCTCCTTATGTTCTTAAATTTGTACTGACTTGTCATAACTCATGCAGTGGCCAAGAAAAACCTAGTAAGAAGGTGAAGGTGACCAAGCCAGTTGAAGATCCTAAGTTCCATGAACCGGAGTAGCAAGTCCCAGCATCAGATGTTTCTGAGAAACAACTGGAAGAACCTGTTCATGACGTCCCACCAGAAATTCCTGACCTCTCTGACGATCAAACAAAACTCAATCCTTTGAGTACTGAATCATCAAGTCCACTCAAGCCGTCAGAAACTCACGCCGATGACGTTATGATCACTGGCACCGGCTTTACAGAACCGGAAAATCCAACTATGTTGGCCAAACATTCCGCTAAACAAGAATTCATTGAAAAGCAGAAAGTGAGATTTGATGTCGCCCACTATTCTCAATTGAGTGGTAGCGAACTACTCTCTGGCTACCTCAACCAAATACACACCAACCGTGATCTTGAGATTGATATGGTGAAGCAAATGCATCAAAAATATGAGGTATGAACTCCTGCTTAAATAAGTTATGTACATCCTACCAGCCCCCAAGTCTACTGGGTATGATAAGATTGAATATGCTGTAGACTTAGAATAATCCATAAGCATCTATAGTAGAATCCTTCCAAGGCCAGCTTTTACTATTATAGTTGAACCGAATTTAAATAATTAGTATTGCATCCGTAGTCCCCAAGGGCCGGTTTAATCAGCATGAATGAGCCGGTCCTGTTTACCATTGTTTATAAAAGAGTGCTTATCTGTGTAGCCCCCATGACCCGGCTGTGATTGTTTATAGCACAACCAGGTCATCATAGTAAAAAGAGACACAAGCGATATGCATTAGCCCCCAAGTGCCAAGTACTCTTGCTTGCAAAGTGCTTGGGACTTTACTGATATCAGTCGTTTGCATTAAGAATGTTTTGGCAGGAATTAGCCCCCAAGTGCCAAGTGTTGTTGCTTGCAAAAGACTTGGGACTTATACTCATGTATCCTGATATGAATGTGTTGAAAATTCTGTGCTTCATACAGGCCGCCACTGCAGAACTTGAATCACAATTGGCTGATGCAAAGACCCTGCTGGAGAATCAGGAATCTGAGACCCAGAAAGCTGAGTCAAAATTCCAGTTTAGCATAGCTGAAACGGAAAAGCTGAAGACTAGTTTCGAGGCGGAGAGAAACACTTGGGCTGAAGAAAATACTGCATTGACGCAGCGAGCTGAAAAAGCAGAGGCGGCTCTTCAAGAGATGACCACAGAGCTTACCGGTTTAAAACACCGTGTGTCCCAGATGGTTTCTACTATCTTTGGTGAGTCGCCTTGCTAATCATCAAAGGTGAATCCTTTTCTTGAGAGTATAAACCGCCTCTAACGAATCTATGATTTACTCAGGTCCCAGGAGCAGCAACCTTAACCAAGATATGCTTGTGAAGCTCAAGGCTGTTTACACCCTTGTCGAACAGCTATACACTGGAGCTCAGCGTGCACTGGCTACAATTTCTCCGACTAATCAAGCACCTATTCTCTTCATAGATGTTTTGAAAAAACTGTCTGTGCTGCCTGCTAGGATGGATGAGATGAAGCGGTCGTCTGCAAGAGCCGGTGTCGTGACGGCTTTGAGCCGGGCCAAGGCATGGTTACCAGAGCTAGACCCGTCTGAGGTAGCTACTGGATATCCGAGCTTGAAAGAAGACGACACTTCATTTGATCAAAAGGACTTCGCTGCCTGTGTGAAAGAAACACGTCCTCTGGCCAGTCTGATTGCCAATGAAACGGACCTGTCAAAATACCATCCGACTTACAGCATGGAGAATCAAAAGATGCCGATGCCGGCTTATAAAGTGATCGATCTAATCCCCCCAATCCGTAAACATACTTTTTCCCCTGAAGTTGAGCCGTCTGAACATATAGATGATGAGGCTGAATTTCAAGCTTTATGTGGCATCAATTGGTCATCACCAAATTTCCAGACGGCGGAAGAGGACAAAGAACTGGAATAGGATGATCCAGAAGCCTCAAATCAGCAAGGCCAAGAAGAGTGAACCGCTGGGCGGTTTATATATTTGATACGTTGAAAAACACTTGATCTTGTTTGGCTCGCGGAGTCATGTAATAGAGTAGTAGAACTTTAATCTGTCGTGCCATCGTGCACGTTTCTGTTTTGCGCAATACTGTTGATCCACCAGTTTAAGAAATCATCACTTTATGCTTATGACAGCATTGATTTATGCAGATCAGACTGATCATTACCCTGCACACAAACAGATCACAAGTGCCCTGGCGGTTTACCGCCGGGCGGGTCATGATACCCAGTTGAAGCCATTGGGGACAGATAGTCCATAACCAAGGCCGGTCTAACCACAATGCTGACACAATTGTTAAAAAAATCGTACCTGTGGTGTGTGCTGACACTGACGGCTTATCAGCTCCATGCAGTTAGTGTTTTTAGAGCTATAACTCTAAACATAAGATTATTCTTCTCTGGCGACTTAGAGTCTGCCATCCTGGCGGGTTGCAGAAACCCAAAGATGCTTCAAATATGAGACATAAATAGGGCACCTTGGCCCGATTTGTAAAAACCATATGGCAAGAAAAAGAGATTAAGGAAAAAAAATAAGAAATCAAACAATTCGAGGCTTTTGCAGGCCGCCAAGCCAAAGTTTCTTCTTAAGTGAAACTAGCCTGATGGCCATTGGAAGGTACGCGCTTTCCGTGAGCCGGCACTCACAGTACCCAATCGACATTTGAACCCAGATAAGTCCGGGTCTTATTGAAAGATAGACTTATTAGGAGTACGCGGAGTCAGAGTAGCATCGTGCATCACATGCCGATTTATCCAAGTTTCAAGGAAGGCGGCTTATAAGCCTGGATCTATCCTGACTATCTGTAAGTCGTGCTCTCACATGACAAACCAGTGTTTTAACCTTAACAAGCCCAGGATCTTTGGTGTATACACCGTAAAAGATTGATCGTTAAGAGTTCGGCGGGTCAATCCGGATTACCTGATGAAGAAGCAGCTGGTATACAGGTAGGATGACCCAAAAAGGTTATGTCCTCTTTGGTGAATACACCTATGTTTGAACAAGATAACCTGGTCAAGAGGGTAGTAACGCTATGTTCTCTTTGGTGAATACACCTGTGTTTGAACAGGAAGCCCCCAAGTGACATACTTATGAGTTGTGCTCATCTGGGACCTATGTTTGAGCTGTGCTATGCATCCAACTCTCTTTGGTCCCTGTAATTTGGGCGTCAAGCCTCTGAAGTGAACATGTAAGATGATGATAAAGACTCAGCTTCAAAGAAGTGAAACGACAGAGGCCCTGAATTATCAGGGATGCCGACTTTATTATACTGTTTATAATATATACATCATCAAACTATGTACATCACGAGAGCCGGTGGGTCAAGTATAGTAGGGCCGAAGATGAGCAATATTCCACGGCCGACGGGTCTCCTCCTCCGATTTGCGTGAGTCCTTGTGGTCTTGAACGTCGATAAGATAGTATGACCCATTATGCAGATTCTTGCTGACCACAAAAGGTCATTCCCAAGGCGGTGATAGGTTATGCATATCTGTTTGATCCTGGATTAGCCGGAGCACTAAGTCGCCTTCTTGAAAGGTTCTAGTTTTGACCCGGCGGCTGTGGTAACAACGTAGATCTTGCTGATAAATTTCTGAACATGCCGCCGCGAGATCACGCTCCTCATCCAACAAGTCAAGTGCATCTTGACGTGCTCTTTCATTATCAGCTTCAACATAAGCTGCCACACGGGGTGAATCGTGACAGATGTCAATAGGGAGAACCGCCTCTACTCCATAAACCATGAAGAAAGTGTGTAACCCGTAGACCTGTTGGGGGTTGTATTGATACTCCAAAACACTGAAGGTAACTCCTCCACCCAACAACCCGGCGTTCTTTGCAAAGGAACCATAAGCCGGGGCTTGATGCCTCGCAGAATCTCTTGATTAGCTCGTTCCGCTTGACCATTGGACTGAGGGTGAGCCACGGAGGAAACGTCAAGTCGAATATGCTCCCGTTGACAAAATTCTTTCATAGCACCTTTAGACAGATTAGTACCATTATCCATTATAATGCTGTGGGGAAAGCCAAACAGAAGATCACCTTCTTGATGAATTGAAACGCCGTTGCTGCATCACAGTTGCTAACCGGCTCTGCTTCAACCCACTTAGTAAACTTGTCAACAGCCACCAAAAGGTGGGTCTTCTTATCGTTGGACCTCTTGAAAGGCCCAACCATATCAAGCCCCCAGGTCGTGAAAGGCCAAGTAATTGGGATCATCCTCAACTCTTGGGCTGGCACGTGAGCTGGTCGTGAATACTTCTGACATCCGTCACATTTGCTGACCAAATCCTCAGCATCAACATGAGCTGTCAACCAATAAAACCCATGACGAAAAGCCTTGGCTACAAGAGATTTAGAGCTGGCATGATGACCACAATCTCCTTCGTGAATCTCTCGCAGAATCTCACAACCTTCTTCAGGAGAGACACAACATTGAAACGCCCCTGTGATACTGCGATGGTGCAACTCCCCATTAACAATCGTCATTGACTTAGACCGCTGGGTTATCTGCGTGGCCAAAATCTCATCCTCAGGTAATTCGCCCCGGGTCATGTAAGCCAAATACGGAACTGTCCAATCAGGAATAGCATGAAGAGCCGCCACCAATTGTACTTCCGGGTCAGGAACAGCAGGATCCTCCTCTGTAGGTAATTTGACAGAAGGGTTAAGCAGAACATCCAGGAACGTGTTGGGTGGCACCGGCTTACGCTGAGACCCTAACCGGCTTAAAGTGTCAGCCTCCTCATTCTTCCTACGATCAATATGCTCAACTTGGTAACCCTTGAAGTGTCCCGTAATAGCATCAACCTCTCGACGATAAGCCGACATGAGTGGATCCTTAGAATCCCAAGTGCTAGAAACTTGCTGAGCTACCAGATCTGAGTCGCCAAAGCATCTCAGCCGGCTTAAGTTCATCTCCTTAGCCATCCGAAGACCGTGGAGCAAGGCTTCATACTCAGCTGCATTGTTAGTACATGGGAACATTAACCGGAGAACATAAGAAAATTTATCACCTCGTGGGGAAGTCAAAACAACTCCAGCCCCTGAGCCTTCCAACTGCCTGGATCCATCAAAGTGAAGAGTCCAATACGTGTTATCCGGCCTTTCCTCATGCGTCTGCAACTCTGTCCAATCATTGATAAAATCCATGAGTGCTTGGGACTTGATGGTCGTACGAGGCACATACTTCAAACCATGGGGTCCAAGCTCAATGGCCCACTTGGCAACCCGGCCTGTGGCTTCTCTATTTTGGATGATGTCCCCTAAAGGAGCAGAGCTAACCACAGTAATGGGATGACCCAGAAAATATTGCTTGAGCTTTCGACTTGCCATGAAGACCCCGTACACAAGCTTCTGCCAATGCGGATACCTCTGTTTGGACTCGATAAGTACCTCGCTGATGTAGTAAACCGGCCGTTGAATCGGATATTCCTTGTGTGCCTCTTTTTCTTTCCACCACAATAGCCACACTAACGGCCCGGCCATTGGCAGCCACATACAACAAAGGCTCCTTATAAATAGGAGCAGCAAGAACCGGCGGCTCAGCCAGTTGCTTCTTAAGCGCCTCAAATGCCTCATTAGCCGCATCACTCCAGACGAAATTATCTGTCTTCTTCATCATCTGGTACAGAGGGATATCTTTTTCTCCTAGGCGGCTTATGAACCGGCTCAAAGCCGCTATCCGCCCCGCCAAACGTTGGACGTCATTAACACACTTTGGCTTAGCCAGGGAAGTAATAGCCTTCATTTTTTTCGGGTTAGCTTCGATACCTCGGGTTGAAACCAAAAAACCCAAAAGCTTGCCCGCCGGTACACCAAAAACACACTTGGCCGGGTTAAGTATCATCTTATAATCCCAGAGATTGTCAAACGTCTCCTTCAAATCATCAATCAGGGTCTCCTTCTTCCTGTATTAAACCACAATGTCATCTACGCTCGATCTGATTGTGAAGGCAATTCTGCACACACCGCTGGTAAGTCGCCTGGGCACTCTTGAGCCCAAAAGGCATAGACAGATAGCAGAAGGCTCCAAATGGAGTAATGAAAGCTGTCTTCACTACAAAAAAAGGCACATCCGTGACATTTTGGGCCGAACGAATTTTTTTCTGTCATACTTATGACACTTCTATGACGATAATTGTGACAAAACCCAGTATCATCATAGATGTGGTGGGCTCCTACTTCTACGACAAAAAATCATGATAGACAATGGGCTTTTCGTCCTGGGCGGGCCGGAGACGCAGCTGCATGACATTCTTTGGGCCATCCATGACGAAAAAACCGTGGTAGAAGCGAGGGCGAGGAAAATATCAGGGTGTTCCCGGTTACGGTGGGTGGTCGGGGCCGAGCGATGCACGTTTCTCTCGTACACACACGCGCGTGGGTGCGAGGCATTGGGCTCTAACTGAACCAGAGCGAGGCGTTGGGCTCTAACCGAACCCAAGCGATTGCACTGCAGGTTACGCGTTACTGAACCCGAGCGATCGATCAATGGCTGTTAACTGAACCCGATCGAGCGATTCCTTCGCTACTGCTGCTAACTGAAGCCGATCAATGCTGCCTCTGGATGAACAGTGAGCGTTGCTGGGGGGTTTAGATGAACAGTTCCCGGTGGGGGTGGATGAATAGGACCCCGTGGTGTTGCCTCTGGATGAACAGGACCCCGATCGATCGAGCCGGTTGGGGCTGGGTGAACAGGACCCCGTGGAGGGTTGGATGAACAGGACCACCCCGTAGAGGGCTGGATGAACAGTAGACGGTGGAGGGCTGGATGAACAGTAGCCCGTGGAGGGGTGGTTGAACAGGAGCCCGTGGAGAGGGCTGGTTGAACAGTAACCGGTGGAGTAGCACGCGGTGGAGGCTGGATGAACAGGAGCCCGTGGATGAAAAGTCGCAGGTGGAGGCTGGAGGAGGTCGACAGTGGATGAACAGTAGCCCGTGGAGGCTGGAGGGGGTCGACGGTGGAGATGAACAGTATCCGGTGGAGTCCCGTTTTGTAGTACGCCACACCCCTCCCGATGAACAGGACCCCCGTTTCGACCGTAGCGCTCCAACACAAGTCCGTTTCCTCCGTTTTGCGGTACGCCACACCCCTCCCGAAACAGGACCCCCATTTCGACCGTAGGAGGTCCATTTCCTCCGTTTTGCGGTAAGCCAGACCCCTCCCGATGAACAGGATCCCGTTTCGAACATGGCTGGTCGAACACAAGGCCGTTTCCTCCATTCTGCGGTACGCCAGGCCTCGTTTCCATCGGCTGTTCTGTCCAAGCCCTCCCGATCAACACGACGACGCATTCCATTCTGACCCAGACGGTTGGCTCTCCATGAACACGATGATGACGCAGTTTCTCCGTTCCGACCCAGCCATGTACACGAGCCCTGGCCGTACGTACGCGCGAGTAGATGTTCGAGACCCCGCATGTATGTACGTACGTGGCCGTATTTTCTTTCTTGCACACTGGCCGCTGTAGGTACATGTACATGCTACATGCGCGCCTCTACTACGACACGTGCGCGCTCTATATCGAGCAGTATGTACGTACACGTTCGCGACCAGAATGACAATGCTACGTACGCTTCGACCAGGTGGGTCCCGACTGTCAGGCACTTCCTTGCGTGCGAAGATATAGCTGGTGGGTCCCAGCAGTCAGGGGGCGAATCATTTTTTTTTGCCCGGACGCACTTCCTTGCATGCGAAGATGTAGCCGGTGGGTCCCAGCAGTTAGGGGGAAACGGTTTTTTCGCGAAATACAGTGGCCCGTCCGTAGGGTCCCTGCTGTCAGGTGCAGTAATAATTATTTTGCGCGTAATAAGGAGGCACTCCCTTGCGGCCGCCGTGGACCCAGCTGTCAGCCTCTCCATGTACAGTACTCTTCCGATGGAAGTCGTTCCTTGACCATGTTGACCACGCCGCGCCGAGAGCACTAGGGTGGTGGACGACGGCGAGGCCTAGGAAGGGGACGACGCGGAGCCGGGGAAGACGCGGCAGTGGAAGCTCGCGCGGAGAGGAGTACGAGGATTCATTGGTTCGGCTGCGGTGTGAGGCTTCCGTCAACGCAGAATAACAGGGGGTGTGGGTGAGTGGAGGGATGGCCTGGCCAACGGTGGGAGTAGTAGGGAGCGGTGAGGCCTCCGCAGCAGCACAGCCGGCCACGGGAGGCAGGTGCAGGCGGCACGACCGGCGCTGCTTTGGGCGGCTGGAGCAAGAAGACCAGAGGTTGAAGAAGCACTACCGCCGTTGGATGGACATCGTACGGTCACTGCAGCTAGAATCATTCATATTGACTAAGTTGACAAAGCCCTCCGTCCCCGTCAACTTAGTTGGGCCCCCACAGGTCAGCTTCCGAAACGGTGCGCCCCAGATGTCAGGGGGAGGAATCATTTTTTGGGCGGGTGAAGCTAGAATATCTGAGATTGAAGAAGAAGCACGGCATCCGTTGGATGGACATCCAACGGCCACTGCTGCTAGAACCGTGTGTTGACTATAATAAGTTGACAAGGCCTTGCATACGCGTCAACTTCTTTTTTTTAGGGGACGCGTCAACTTAGTAGGCCCACAAGTGTATGGCAGAGAACTTATAGCCCATTTGCGATTTGTAAGAATGTACAATCCATTTTTGAATTCTAACGGAATTTACTACAGCCCATTTACAGTTTGTTAAAAGTACAACCCATTTTATAGCTAGGACAACGATTAATAATTTCAACCAACCGTTCAAGACAGAATTCAATAAAATTTCCCACATTTTGATGGGATCCGAAATATTTTTATCCCAAAATTTCTAGTCAGATTAAATATAAATTTGTATTACGTAGAAATCTAGCGAAACATTGCGCGCGCAACAATTAAAAATTAAGATTTTCAAAATCCATAAATAATATTTTATAAACTAATTTCGTGTTTGGTGCTTTTTTATAGTTACTGCCCAGTTTTTATAATTACATCCATTTATTATTTTTTAAAGCCCATTTTCCTATTAAGCCTAATGCATCCCTCCTAGGAAAGATTTGCAGCCCAGCGGGGCAAAGAATAACAAGTTGACCTTGCCTGGGTATTCCTAAAAAACGTATAGCTGGGCTAGCCATTTTCATCTTGAAAAAAATAATATCTGGGCTGGATATCTGTCCTTGGCTAGACGGGCCACAAGCCGCCCAGTTAATACCCTGCTCTCCTCTGAACAACAACGAAAACGTCGCCAAGAAAAACTCTGCAGTGCTCACGCCTCAAAAACACAAATACTACTCGAGCTGCTTGGTCCCAGCTGTCGGTCGCACCTTGTGCAATTCTCTCGTTTATATTGACAACATAGGTTGACAATGGTGTGGGACTGTGATGTCAGGAAACCAGGAGGAAGCAAAAAAATATAGTTGTACATAATAAGGAGGCACTTGCGTACGTATGGCTATGGCCCTAGTGGGTCCCTACTATCATCCAGTCAAAATAAAGTCATCTCCTGAATCCTCATGTTCATTGACCATGTTAACAATGCTCGGCGCCACGGCGATCGCAACAACTCGAAGGACGACGGAGAGGGCCTCGCGGGCCCTACGGATGGTCTGATACAGCGCCCGCTGCTCATTCAGGAAGCCAGGATCACCGGACACCTATGAGCACCTTCGAGAGACTGAGACGACATGAAACGGTAAGGCCGCGCTTGGGAGCTCTGGTTTATTTCACACCTATATTAAGATACAAGTGTAATTTACTCGTCATTGGAAACAACGCGTAAAATACAGGCGTAATGAAACCGAGGGCCCGAGGTCTGTAAGTAAAACCGGCGGGTTACGCGTGTAATTTGAGAGACCAGTGTATATTTTACTAGTCGAAATCGACCAACCAAGCGCTTCGCCCGAGACCATCTGCTTTTATTTACAAGCATCAGTTTTACAAGCGGTTTTGGTTGGAAAACGACGATCCAATCACGACCTAAGATGATGAGTTGGTCGGAAGATCATATGGTTTCACGTCTAACCTACCCGACTTGTCGTATAGGCTATGAATGAAACATAAGACGATGAACTTCTTAAGCACGAAAACAACAGAAGAGGATGATCTTCCTAACAAGCAAATCACTGGCATTAGATCGACATGCAAAACAATACGAAGCATTATTCTCAGGAGGCACAGTGAACAGCTCGTGATGCCGCATGCCACAACATTCCAAGCTCAACTTTGCAATCAAACACAAGGTCTGGCATTACATAGCCAATATTCAGAACAAACTCTTAAAATATCTTACATAAGTCAACATTCATGTGACTATGCATCTCAGCAGAGTAAATATTTTCTTCTGAACTGAAGACAGGAATAGGAAAAAACGATGGACGTTGCTCACAGCAAAGGGCGTCCCACTCAAAAATATCAAATGCATGTCTTCTGGCTAACATCAATGAGCAAAAATTGACAAGGTTTTCCAATTCCAATATATTAAACTAAAGTCAACTTTGAGAAGCTTTCCCCATACAAAATATGTAATGCCTATGATTGTGGAACGGGCAGGGTTTGTCATCAGTTTGTCATCTGATAGTCCGGTGGCTCAAGGTGACGACGAATGATTGGAGAACCATTCGATGTATTGTGCATGATGAAGTATTATGGAGGACACGAACCATCTGAACATTTTGTGCAGTTTCACTAAAATCAAGCTGAGCATCCCTGTGGATTTCGTATTTATATGCTGCCAGAAAACAAAGACACATCAGCACACACATGAATATTGGCCCTAGTGTCAACCCACCAATCAGTGGACTAACAAACTGAAAGTACGGTAAATAGATTACCATGCCCAGATGCCCCATCATTGTTGCTTAGAGTGACATTGACAGACTTGGAGTCCTGTCCTGGCTTCTTGGTACTTGTTTGGGCACTTGTTTGCCCAGTGTTCCTCCGAACCACAAGTAAAGCAGCCATCTCTATTTTTGTCTTTCTTCTTACCCTTCTTAATGGCCGACGCTGGCAGCACCATTCAAACATATAGTCCGGTGGCTCAAGGTGACGACGAATGATTAGCGAACCATTCGATGTATTGTGCATGATGAAGTATTATGGAGGACACAAACCATCTGGACATTTTGTGCAGTTCCACTAAAATCAAGCTGAGCATCCCTGTGGATATCGTATTTATATGCTGCAAGAAAACAAAGACACAGCAACACACACGTGAATATTGGCCCTAGTGTCAACCCACCAATCGGTGGACTAACAAACTGGAAGTACGATAAACAGATCACCATACCCAGATGCCCCGTCATTGTTGCTTAGAATGACATTGACAGATTTGGAGTCCTGTCCTGGCTTCCTGTACTTGTTTTGGCACTTTTTGCCCAGTGCACTCCACGTGTTGTAGAGTTTCCTATGCTCTTTGCAGACTAGTCATGTCACCAGCGTATACTAATACTCTGTAAAGCTTCTCGATCATTCCTTGTGTAATGTAGCGCAAACAGTGACTGCTTCTTTCTGCAAAGTGGTAAGACCAACTGGACCCACTAATGCAGCAGTTTGCCTTAGACACATTGGCTCCTTTTGTGTAGTTCAACTAAAATCAAAGTCGGAATAAAATCGAGCTTTAATTTTGATATCCCTGTAAGCAACAATAGGTATAAGGGAAATAATTACTGAGAAATAACGGTTGATGACTTGTACTCCCAGAAGAAAAACATCTACTGATCTACCTTATCTTAATGGGAAACAAAGCAGGAGAGTAGCAATTCTCAATCAGTGTGATTCATTCAAATTAACTGAGACATTATCTTAACAATGCCTTGTTTCAACATGTATAAAGAACGACAAAGCAGAAAAGTATCATTCCTAAAACAATGCGACTGATTCATTTTAATAGACATTATCTTAACAATACCTTGGTTAAACATGTAGAAAGAACTACAAAGAAGGATAGTACCATTTGTAGAACACTGTAACTAATATATAATAACAGAGACATTATCTTAAACATGTACTCCGGCCGATCCCTAATAGAAATGGTACTCCCGCCGATCCCTAACAAGTCTTGCAGTTTGAACTAAGATTCAGTAGTTAATTCTGAGGAAAGTAGGTACTGACCTTTCAAGACCAAGATTTGAAACAACTCCTGAGGAAGATCTAAAAGAGATCTCAACACATATATGGAAATCCGGTCTCATTTTGTGCAGTTCCACCAAAATTAAGCGAAGCAAAATGTCGCAATAGCAACAAGTTGAATAGATATCCCTGTTTTAACAGAGGCAAAAAAGGAATCAATTACTAGCTAATAAAGGAGGATGAAACATGCGGCACAAAAATGGTAATCCCGCCAATCCCTAACAAGTGTTGCAGTTTTGAAATAAGATTCAGTAGTTAATTCTGAGAGTGGCATTGCTTAATTTTACCAGCGGCATTAGATTAACAAAAAGCATAAACAGTTCCAGGGGAGAGTGGGCGCAACAATAACATGTGCTTCCATCTACTTATAAAGGGGGTGATGCAGAGTTTGTTATAACAAAGCAACAAGCATAATGTCTGGGTTGGTCCCATTTTTGTTCACTACTTAATGGGAAAAGACAGCAATACAATAGCTTCAATTCAACATTTATTTAAAACAGTACCAATACAAGTAGCACAGCATCTCAAAACACACTGCATGATCATGTGGATGAAGGCAAGTACCAACCTGCCATAACGCACACAAGATCACGTACGAATCTGCCAACACGAATAGGAAATCCAATCTCGTTTTTGTGCAGTTGCACTGAAATCAAGTAAAGTCGCCGGTGTGATATTTAAGTTTGCTATAGCAACAAGTTGAATAGATATCCCTGATTTAACAGAGGCAAAAAAGGAAAATTACTGCCAATAAAGGAGGATGAAACATGCGGCCACAAAAAGAAGCATCTACCTTATCTTGATGGAAAACAAAGTATAGGACAGTAGCATTTCTAAAACAGTTGCACTGATTCATATTAACAGAGAAATTCTCTTAAAATAGTTCAGTAGTTAATTCTGAGAGTGGCATTGCTTAATTTTACCATCAGCATTAGATTAAGAAAAAGCATAAACAGTTCCAGGGGCGAGTGGGCGCAACAACACCATGTGCTTCCATCTACTTATAAAGGGGGTGATGTCGAGTTTGCTGTAACAAAGCAACAAGCATCATGTCTGAGTTGGTACCCTTTTTGTTCCCTACTTAATGGGAAAAGAGGGCAATACAATAGCTTCAATTCAACATTTATTTAAAGCAGTACCAATACAAGTAGCACAACATCTCAAAACACACTGCACGATCATGTGGATGGGACATGGGACATGCCAGCACCATGTGCGTCCACACGTATAAATGGGTGATGCAAAGTATGTAGCCAAGCAGCATATCTGCGTTGGTCCCATATTTGTTCTCTTTGAAGCTTTTTCCTATGTGAGGGCAGCAAATCTAGTCCTGCACAAATTACCGGACCCCCTAGTTTCTTTCCCTTTTCAACAAAGAGTTTGGTTCCTTACAAATGTGTGTACTGGGTTACCCCCTTTTTCCCTTTTCGACCAACAAAGCGGCTGGATAGCTAGTCTATACTACTTTCCCTCCCTCCTTTCCTCATTGAACCATGTCCTAGATTCATGCTCCATCCCACTGCACCCTTCTTTCCTCTTTGAACCAAGACCTAGATTCGACTACAGAATCGAAAATGATCCGCATGCAGCTAGACCAATGACGGTTTCAAAGAAACTTATACCTTAGGGTCGTCGGGATGTGGCAAGGCGTGCGGCGGGAGGTCGGATCTGCCCACACTACGTACGGCAGCGAGGAAGAAGGGGTCGGTGGCCCTACCGCACAGGCGCTGGGTGAAAGAGAAAAGCGCAGCCGGTAGTGGATTGCCTCCCTCGACGAAGGCGATAGAGTGAACGCTGCACCTCCTCCCCTTCCTGGTGTGACGGGATCCGGATGCCTCCTTTGCCAGCTTTGAGGGGGTGGGAGAGACAGAGGCCACAACACAGTCTTGTTTAGATCTGGTGAAGAGGGTGAGAGACTGTGAATATAGCAAACCCTAGCAAAGGAATGCTGAGCCTCCAGCGTGTATATATATATATGTAGTGCGGCGAGAATGTGGAGAGTGCAAACCCTAGCGAACAAGCGTTGAGGCTCCAGCTTATATATATACTATAGTACGGACTGAGCTCCGGTGCCTTAACTGCACCTGCTTTTGGCTGTATGACAGGTGGGCCAGCCACATTTTGGGCCCACCTGTCATAAACCCAAGGCAGGTGCACTGAAGTCAATGAAGCTGTGTCCATATAGTACTCGTGTATACGACTAATATATAGTGGAGTGGTTTTCTTATTCTCTCCATAACAATCGTTTTAAATTGTGTAAGTACGAAACGAAACTCTTTATTTAACGTACCAGTGAAGAAAACTACTACTCCCTCAGTTCCTAAATATTTGTCTTTCTAGAGATTTCAACAAATGACTACATACGGAGCAAAATGAGTGAATCTACATTGTAAAAAATGTCTATATACATCCGTATGTGGTAGTCCATTTCAAACCACTTGAAAGACAAATATTTAGGAACGGAGGGAGTACTTCCGATGAACTAATGATCCACGCGTCCTGGTCGCACTTCCTGTCCTTCACGTGCGGTACACTACCCTCCCTTAAGTGAACAACCACACATGCGCCAAATTATCGGAAACGTGTGAGAGTGTGTACAAATAAATAGTTTAATTTCAATTATTGGAAAGGCTTGAGAGTATGTACAGTTTGCCCTCTCTAATAATTATGTTTTGTTGTGTTCGGCCTAAACTTGGTCAAACTTTACAGGGGAGCTGGAGACAAAGTTATGAGAAGGCTTACAAATCAATACAAAACTTATGCTCTTAGTACCAACGTCGATCCTTCATCGAGGAAACATTTGGTTCACAGCCAGTTGTGTGATAAAATTGCACCAACGTGAAAGACAACTGCGTCTCCAACGCAACCAAGGTGAACTTACGAAGGATATCTTCTTTGTGGGTAACAAGCAAAGAGCACTGATGGAAGACAGCTTGTTTTTCATTGAAAATCGATCAGCTTCACTAGCCGACGCAACCATGAGCATCGATAGGTGATCGTGGTGATGCATCATCCATTTGGCATCAAGTTTGGGTGAGGCACCTATGAAGTTCGACAAATCCTCACTGTGGTCTATTTCTTCTCAGTAATCAAGCTCGAGGAAGGAAGAGCCACGTGGCAGAGGACAGTGAGGCGGAACAACAATGGCCATCCAATTTTGTGCAGTTCCACTAAAGTTGAGGAAGACATGCCCGGGTATGGAGATACGCATCGCTGTTTCCAAAAATATAAAAAGGGATATAGTGTTGTTACTTTGTTTTACAAGATTAACAACGACATCTCAATTGTCAATAAGAATTATGAAAAGTACACCAACAAACAGAAGCATCACGATTATCTTGATGGGAACTAAACCAGGATACCCGAGAAAAAAAAAGCATTTCTTCATTTAACCAGTGATAGTATTAGATTAGCAGCAGCAATAGGAGCATATGGACAATGACCGCACAACCACCATGTACTTTTTGTCGAAACAACATGTATACCTCCACCGAGGCATAAATCAGGACAACTTTTCGAGTGGCATTTCCTCTATAATAGTAGGTGATGTTGTACCAACCGATGAACCCTAGCTACTATACATGGGGAGCTGGGCAGTAGTCGCATAGAAGAAAACCCACATGCAGCAACCTGGGGAGCTGGACCAGTACAAGAAGTTGTACCTCAGGTGGGTGAGATGTCGCTTAGGCGGGCGGGCGGGATCTGCCCACACGACGGCAGAGAACAAAGGCGCGGAGGACCTTCGTCCGCGCCAGCGCCGGCTCCGAGAGGACGGTGCGCATCGGCTTCCTCCATCGCCGACGGCGACAACATCAATGCTGCACCTCCTCACCTCCCGCAGCGGACGGATTCGGCCGGATCTGTGACCATCGATGAGGAGAGAGATAGTGTGGACACTGTCATCTTGTTTTGATATGGAGAGGGTGAGAGAGCGAGACGCGAGAAACTCTATCAAACAAGAGGCTATAATGGAGTAAAACAATCTCTCCATAGCAGTGGTTTTAAATAGAATACGCGTGTTCCCGGAAAAAAGAAACGAAAACTGGCGGACAATTTTTTAACGTACCAAGAAAGAAAACTCAATAAAAAACACGCCCCTGCTTCCAGGTCGCGAGAGTCGTCGCGCACACACACAAAGACATAGACATGCATATCCGTGTTTACGTAAAATACCATTTCCATCTCCATCTCCAATCATATTTCTCCAACTGGCACATTATTTACGTTGTTAATTATATACGCGGCAATATTAACGTACAACATCTCTTGTTTGCGGGCGTCCGGACCGCTGCCACGGCCGCTCCTGACCAACCCGAACCCTCTTCATCACCCGCGCATGCTTCCCACCCGAAACGGTCAGTGCCGCATTCATGCCCGGCCAGAGCGGAAGCGACCTCTCACTGGCGCCGGCATTGAAGCGGCGCGCCGGCCGAGAGAGCGTCGCCCGCTCCGCTTCCTGGTGCACGCGACTGCTCCGCATTCAAAGGTCGCAATAGCCAGCCACAACATGCATGTAAAAAGTTCTTGGGAGTCCGTGCTACAGCTAGCTATCCTCCCCCAACTCGTCAATCTCTTCTAGTAGTACTAGTACTCCATGGCGCGATCCAACGACAAGCAGCCGGGAAAGTTATCGTATACTCCGTTTGCGGTGAGTGGCATGCCGAGCGACCGTGTGGGGTCGAGCCGTGGAGGAGGGTGAGACACGAACGCGACATACGTGATTTAAAGAGCAATGCTACACGCACGGACAAGTTTTTACGGGATTCACGGGGTGGTTTAGCTAGCAGGTTTTCAATGGATAGAAATAAGGTAAGGGGCCCACTCCCACTTAAAATCAGGGGGGAGAGAAGATTAGTTGTGAATGACCCCGTAAAAGATCCTTGTAAAAGTGCGTGAGTTTAGAATTTTCGTGATTTAAACGTTGGTTTTGCTCGATGGCGCGATCCAACGAAACGAAACGTTGGTTTCTCTCCGTTTCCATTTTTTCTCCGGAAAAATGGAAACTTTCCACTCCATTTTCATTACTACTCCAAGGTTGCCCCGTTACAACATTCCATCAAATACAAAGGAAAACTAACACGCATGCTGATGCATCTCAATGATTCACAGATCATAGCCAATATTTACTTCACAACTAAAGACAAAAGTTGTGAGAGCGTGTACGAAAGAAAAACTACTGATGAGGTCACTACGACTTAAACCCTAAACCCTAAACATGATTTAATTTCCTGGCCAGGTAGAACATGTTGAAGGAAAGACGGCTGGCACCCTCGGATCCTACGATGCTTTTGTGCAGTTCCACTAAAACCGAGCTGAGCATCCCTGATGGCAAAGATATTGAAGAAGTGTGATTAGAATAATAGTACTGGCACTAGTTCATGAGACATAAACTCATCACAAGTAGAAGCCGGTAGAAGTGCAGAAAGATTGACATGGAGATGGAGCTACGTGGGGAGCTGCGGCAGTGGAGCAAGCCGGCTCCAAAAGGAAGATGGACTACCTGGGACGTCGGGCTGTAGCTAGAAGGGCGGTTGCGACGTGGCATCGGCCCATACTGCGGTGACCCCCGATTGGGATGCAGCGACTGTGGATTTTCTCCCTCACCGATGTCGACCGCGTCTACGCAGAACATTGTTCCCTTCCCCCAGCTGCGGGATCAAGCCGGATATGTGACCAGCGGTGTGGCCACCATCGTTCTATGCTTGTGAAGAGAGCAACCCAAGCAAGCAGGCTTGTAGCTTAGGGCTGCTAGTCTATATATAGTGGTTTTCTTTTTCTCTCCATATCAACCATTTTATATTGCGTACGTGTCATTGAAGAGTGAAATGATGGTTGCTTCTTCCGACTAACTTACTGTGTGATTTGACTGCTCCTTTAGTGGCCCCTACACGTACTCCCCCTACATGTATGCAACAGTCACATGTACACATGGACGCAAAAACGCGCGCGACGCCCTAATGCATGCATGTCCGAGCACACAACGGAACTCACACGGTCACGCTCAAGTGCTCAACCTACACGTGCATGCACACACATACTCAGCCATGGTGAGCTAGTGACCGTATAAACACCGGAAAATGTATATATTGAGCGCAATGAGCATATTATTGAGTCCACTGACCGTATTTTTACAAATATACAGTGACAGACAGTGTATTTATCTCGTTTGAAATTAAGCCATATTAACTGGAGAGGAGGCGGCATGGACTAGCATTACTTTGTTGTGTCCCGTCAACTTGCCGAACGAGGAGAAGCTTGTAGGACGGGAGAAGCTTGCGCGTGGTGGCTCGCGGGACAAGGAGAAACTTTTGACTAATGCAAGCTCTCCCTCGCTCAGGCGGTGGATGTGCAACAGTTAATTCGGTGTCAGATTGCCAAAAGCATACACTATACTAGTACTATTATTGTTCGACTTCCCGAAGAGGCGAACATCCAAGCGCAGAGTTTACTACTACTACTACTACTACTATAGTCTATAGAGGTATGTACTATACTAGTACTAGGAACCGGATGGAGGAGCGTCTGCACTCTTATTATATTTTTAAAATGTGATAAAGCAATCTTCAACACATTTGGTTCTCTTCGAGGGTTCTCGCATGTGATAATGGAAGTTGATTGCATGGAACACTTGCCACAATTCTCGCTTAATTCTCGCTCATATCTTGTTACAAATAGGAGCGCTCGTTAATATTTCCTCTTTTTTTGTTATTCAGCATGTAAACAGGTCAGCAAACCTTGCGGCGCATCTTTGTGCGAACCGTGCTTGCTGCACTTTGAATGTGGCCGAGAGCTGGCTTGATGAAGCACCTCGCTTCCTACTTCTTTTTTTGCGGGGTACCTCGCTTCCTAGTGACCAGTGTCTTGGCTGATCGTCCTAAGAATGCTTATATATGAATAAAGCTCTCTCATTTACCCGCAAAAAAGATAAAGCCATATTTACCGGAAAGGAGGGAGTATGGACTAGCACTACTTTTTGGTGTGTCCCGTCAACTCGCAGAACGAGGAGAAGCTTGCAGGACAAGGTGAAGCTTGCTTACGCCTTTTGACTAATGCAATGTACCCTCGCCCAAGCGGTGGACATGCATCAGTTCATTCGGTGTCAGATTGCGAGAGGCATACACTGTAGTACCGAACATGCGGAGTACCATCATTGTTCGACTTCATGAAGAGGCGAAGAGCCAAGCGCAAGGTTTAGTAGTACGAGTAGTACTACTACTAGAACCGCATGGTGGAGCCTCTGTACTCTTATTTTTTTAATCTCTGATAAAGTATACATTTATTCCGGAGAAGGGCGAAAAACGACAGCCCAACATGTAATGATGATATCGATCAACCATGCTCGAATATATCTTGGCCTCCGTGCGAGCCCGTCTGTGTGTTCTCGCTCCTCGTCTCTCTCAAGGAACGGCGGGTTGGCCATTTTGCCGTCAATTGAGATCGGTTTGCTGACACTCCGGTCCCACATGTCAGTGATATGCCAAGAGGAGGTGCGTTGACTGACTGGCCATACTCGTACTTGGTTTTGCACCTTCATACTACTCCTCCCTTCGTCACAGTTTATAGGGCGCGCTTCATTATGATGCATTTCTCTCAATGCATTTCCACCACCAGAGAGACTTTAGACGCGTTTGGTTTAATGCTCAATTAATTAGGGCCTGGTAACCGCAATCAAGTCCACAATTTTCTCTTGATGTACTACGGAGTGGAGTAAGTGCATGCATGTGTGTACCCGGGGTGGAAGCACTGCATGCATGTGTGTACGCATTATTTCCTCTAGTAATAGACGTCGTGCTATAACTACCAATGCTATTTTTCAGGCCGATCGCTAGTCGCCTTGGTACCAGAGATTTTTTCTTTTTCTGAAGCGCGCTCTATAAACAGTGACGGATGGAGTAGTATGAGCGGATTCAAAGAAGAGTGTATTGATGGCTGCTTCTTCCGAGCAACTTACAGTGGGAAATGTGGGGCTTATGATTTGACTGCTCATTACTCACTATTAATGCGGCGCAATGACCGGGCTGAGTCTCCCATGCGGCTGTGCACTACCCCCTCGGTTCTTAAATATACTCCGGAGTATTTGTCTTTCTAGAGATTTCAACGAGTGACTACTCAAATATTTTTCTTTTTAGAAATTCAAATTGACTACTACATACGAATGTATATAGACATATTTTAGAGTGTAGATTCACTCATTTTGCTCCGTATGTAGTCACTTGTTGAAATCTCTAGAAAGACAAATATTTAGGAACAGAGGGAGTACACATACGAAGCAAAATGAGTGAATCTACATTCTAAAATATGCCCATTTTAAATTTGTAAAAAGACAAATATTTAGGAACGAGGAAGTATAATTTTGTGCATGGCACATGGACCTGGATGCCGAAGAGGCTTCTGGCAATGCTGTCAAGCTTCCAGCATTTGTTTACATAATTGACATACTATACAAATAATTTTCCAGCGACATGAAATTGTACAATGGTGTGAGCTTTCAACTTTTTTTTCGTGTGTCTTGCCATCGATGCTCTTTCGGAAACAATAAAAAACTAACTTTCTTGCTAATGCATCTCAATTATTAGCATATCAGAGCTAATATTTACATCACAACTAAAGACAAAGTTGTGAGAAGGTGTCAAATTAAAATTGATCCATGCTTTCATTGGCAGCAACGTTCCCCCAGCTCTATCTAAATCAACAAGGAATGTTGGGAAAAAAAGTAGCTGTCTGGAGCATGCAACATTCCGATCATTTTGTGCAGTTCCACTAAAATAGAGCTGAGCGTCCCTGTTCCAAAGATATTAAGCGTGATTACGATAATAGAGGACTGCTGATGAAACAATAAACACACAAATAGAAGCCGGTCACCTTTGCAGTCTCTCTTAAGACTAACTAGTTGGAGAAGATTAGGCTTGGAGTTGGATGAGGAGGATAGAGCAAAACCAATCTTCCTTTGTGCAGTCGCACTGAAATGTAGAGACGTTTCCCGTGTGACATTTTGGTAGAACTGCACAAAACACTCTTAAGAAAAAAGTGATTTGTGCAGTTCACCAAAAGGTCACAATAGCAAGGAGGTGAAATGGATAGCCCTGTTTGCAAAAAAGAGGTAGAAAGGAAACAATTACTGGCCAATAACAGTTGATGACACATGCGACGACAAAAAAGAAGCATATTCCTTGTCCTAAGGGAAGATAACAACACGGTTGTGTTTGTCTAAAACGGTGTGAGGACGAGATTGCAATATGGAAAGTACACCAGACGAGCTATGTTTTGGACAAAGAACTATGGAAGATCCACATGCAGCGACGTGGGAAGACGGGCAGTGGAGCAAGGCCGGAGGGGATACCTGGAGGTCGTCGGGATGTAACTAGGTGAGCAGCGGCGGGCGGAATCTGCCCATACTGCGGCAGCGAGAAGGTGGCGTAGGCCCTACCGCGCCGGAGCTTGGTCAGAGAGAACGGCATGTACCGCAGATCATGACGTGCTGCCTCGGCGCCATCGAACGGAGAAACGATGCACGTTCTCCCTTTCCGCCGGCGGACGGGATGCGGCCGGATCAGTGACCAACGGTGAGAGAGAGAGAGAGAGAGAGGCCACCACAGCCTTGTGTGAGATACTCTGAAGAGAGACAAACCAGGCAGGCAGACTCCATTGTATATAGTGGAGCGGACTACCTATTTCTCCATAAAAATCGTTATATATTCTGTGTACTTGCCATTGAGCGATATAACTTTATTTAAAAATAACGCGCCAACGCATCAAGTCGAACTTTTTTTTGTGCAAGCGTGGTACACGACCTCCGCAGATAAACAACCGCTACATGCGTTCAAATTAGCACGTGGGCTGCCATTTCGTACAGAAATGAGGTCCACCGTGTACCCGCGCGGGTGTGGCTGGGCACGAAGCGTGAGTACATGCACGGTGCACCTATTCTCTTCTTGTATATGTATACCACCTACGTGGGGTTGTGTGAGAGAGATACAAACGTAGAGAGATATAGTGTGTGGGTTCGTGAGAGTTTTTTTGGGGGAGGGGTCAATCAAAAAATGTAACATATGCAATGTGTGTGAAATAGAGTCCTGGATATATCATATATATAGAGGGGGCGATCCACGAGAAGAGAGTGGAGGTATCATCGGCTTGAGGTGTCCAGAGAATCGAAGAGAGGATGATGTGTGTGTGTGTGCACGCGCGGTCGATAAAGAGTGCCATTGAATTTGTGTGTGCCCACGTCAAAGATATAGAGTGGCTGGCCTATCGGAACGTGAGAGGGGACATGTGTAGTTTGTCTATGTGGCATGGATACCTACCTACAACGCTCGACTATCGGTGTGTGGTGGGGGGGAGGGAGGGAGGCCTAATTAACTATAGAGGTACAATGGCTGGTATATGTGTGGAGGAGGAGAGAGGCCTACCTCATGTATTAAGGGAGATCGATCGGCATCCATGCATATGTGTAGGAGAGGAATAAGGTTGGGAGAGAGACAGAGCTAGAGTGTTGGAGGGGGTGGTAGTGGAGTTGCTTCTAACAAATGGTAGGATAGGCTTGCTAGACAACCGGAGGGCATGCCTGCAATATCAATAAGAGAGGGGATGGCTGCCTGTCTGTGCACGTGCGTGTGAGAGACGGGTCAGGAGGCATGCACGAATGATGAGGGGGACGATATGGCCGTGGTAAGCAGACATAACTACATAGGAAGATCAATCGTCCTTTGTCAGGGAAAGAAGAGAGATAACTTGTGAGGTACGTCGATCGATGGGGGGGAATAGTTAAAGTCGACCTAGGTATATGTTGGGAGATCGATCGGTATACATGCATGTGTGTGTTAGAAGCAAATGAGGCACGGGGAGAAGGATAGAGAGAGAGGGATGCATCTAGGAGGTGGTGCGAGAGTCATACTATATCGAGGGGGAAGAGTGTGCGAGTACGAGATCGATGAAAAGAGTGGTGGGAGTGAGGCATGGACGGCGATAAGAGAAGAGAGGAAGCTTGTGTTTGTGCTAGGCACACCTGGCTAGAGATGCATATCGATCGATGTGTGCCGTAAAGAAGGAGCTGGGGGTCCTACACACACCGTGGGTGAATGACCTAAAGTGAAAAGACGAATTTGCGCGATGGAGCTAGAGAATGCTGAGGGAGGGGCATGTGCATGCACGAGAGAAAGTTAGCTCTAGGTACAAAGATAAGGGATTGTGTGGGTGTAAAAGATGAATAGAGATCATACTTCATTATAAAAAGCGAATTCGATATTTGAAGAATTTATCATAGTGTTTTAAACCGACGCATGTGTGAATATATATAATGGTGATACACATGGTGTGGTTATGAACATGTTATACTACATATAGTATATTTTATCTCTACTCTTATAAAAAACGGAGTTATTGATGATGGTGTGCCTGCCATCCTGCAATATAGGCCGTCCGATTTATATCTGACGGATAGGAAGGAAACTATGGCAATTTTGAAAAAAGATACCCACACCCCTCTCCATATTTGCATATTAGGCCTCCCCTTGATCATGTTGATGTTCTGTGGAGCGCATGGGCATCTTGCTAGTACTACGTATAATATATAGAACATTGATCATAATTTGGGCTAATGTGTGGCTTTTGCAGCTCAGGTCTAAATACTTGTCATAATGTAGGGGGCGGGGCATTATACTATGTGTGATAAACACGGTGTACGTATGGAACATGGTTTAGATTATGAATATATAGTTAGTACATCAAATGTACTATTATTTGGAATCAACATCAAGTGTATTCAAAAAATAGAATTCGAGTTTATGTAGTACACATAGTTCATATCTATCTCTATAGTAATCATGTGGTGTGTTATTAAGGTAATACACGAATGATGGTTAAAGTTGGCAACAATCATGATTGTAGATTCTTATTGAAGTAGAGAAACAAATTCAAATTCAGTTCGAATTGCAGCGGTAGTATAGACATTTGGAATGCACTAAAATTTTGGTATGAGTAGGTTACATGCATTATATAGCAAGCGAAAAAATTTAATTGGACATAACATGGATTCATACTCCCTCCTTCCATCTATATAGGGCGTAATGTGTTTTTTAAGACCGCCTTTGACTATTGACAAGATTAATAGTACATGACATGCACAATGTGAAAATTATATCATTGAAAGAACCTTTCACACACGAATTTAACGGTGTGCTTTGTGTAAGTTGCATGTCATATATTATTGCTCTAATATTTGGTTAAAGTTAGCATCGAAAAACGCATTAGGCCCTATATAGATGGAAGGAGGGAGTAGCTTTGAATAGCATTTTTATAGTAAAATGGGGAAAGACTCTCTCTTTGTGTGGTGTCAATAGTTTTATTTTTTTTGTTTTCTTTTTGGTTGAGGGAAGTGTGAATTGATTTGGTACGTACAAGTACAATATTACACGTTAGGCTTGTCCCTAAAATTCAACCCGCGCCTTGTTATATCCCGAAAATTCAAATATCGTGCTCCCAAACCTAGCGCCTTCACAACCCGCGCCTTGCTATCCCGAAATTACAACGCGCGCGAAAACTCCCTCCAGCTGCCAAATCCCGACACGCGAAATCCCGATTCTAACCCTGAGCCGAAAGGGCCGCTAGTTCAAATCGATGGGGGGGTACTTTTGTAACACACCCTACATTTTGGACAAGTGCGTCCCTAAGTCATGGTTCACCCCCTCCCATCGCCTCCTTTTTGCCATTCGAAATCCCAGGCCGCCATAACCTCTCCACTCCAGCCGCGAAACCCCACCCTCCTCCGTCCTCCACCTCACCGCTGCCCAGCCGGAGCCTCTTCCCCGACGACGTCCTCCACCGCAACAGCTCGACATCCCTCGTCCACCTCCCAGGATGAGGATCCATCGTCCATCTCGTCGTCCCGCCGGTTCAGCTGCCCCGTCCTCCACCTCCAAGGAGCTCCTCCGATGATCTCCTCGTCTATCGCGACTGCTCCATTCCCCACAGCGTCGCCTTAACCTGCTCCACCGGAACCGCAACATCCTCACCGACTCCTCAGACAAAGCCGAGGCCTACTCGGCACCACCAAAGAGGTTGTACACTCATCGCATCGCACCTTCTCCTTAACTCGACCTCCCGGCGCCGACGGTGCTCCATCCTGCACCCCCATGGAGCGGCTACCTTGAAGCCGGCGCCGCGGGCGACATCTCCATGGCGGCTCTCCCCCAGTGTGAGGCCCCTTCGGCGGCGGCGTCCATACCAGCCGGATCTGCTGCTGCTACTCCGGCTCTTGCTCGCTCGCTCGCGCTGCTGCTGCTCCTCTGACTCTCGCTCGCCCAGCTCCTGCTGCTCTGGCTCTCACTCGCCTAGCTCCTGCTGCTCCGGCTCTCACTCGCTCGCGCTGCTGCTGCTCTCCCCCTCGCTCATGCTGCTGCTCTACTCCGATTTAGCCACACTTCAGTCGACTGAATCGACTTTTGGGTCAGTCAATTTTCAGGGGGTGGGGGGCGGGTTCGCCGGAGTTAAGGAACAACCACCCGCAGCAGGGACGGGGGCTCCCCGGATCGGTACCCCACTATCTATCTTAGGGATCAGGGAGGGGGGCGGGGGGCCTAGAGGGCTGGCCGGGGCGGCGGCGGACCGGCGGTAGGGAGTTGTTTCGGGGCGGCGAGGTGGCGCTGGGGATGGTGGTGGCTGGCGGCTTAGGGGGGTGCAGGTTGAAGATGAACAGCAGGCCCTCCCTAAACTACATGTCAAGTGCCTCTCTGCTACCATTGCGTTCAGTTTTGACAGTAACATTCAGATTCCACAGTAAATTTCAGTTTTGACAGTTAAGTTCAGAGTCAACGGTTTTTACCTCATCTGTTGTAGTCAGGTGGTTTTTGGTGATGTAAATTTTAAATCTATTTTACATCATCTATATGAGATGCTATTAGAATCCCACTTGGGATTGACGATGTCTGTCTTCTGCTGCTTCAGCCTTGACGTCTTACGGCTCACCGGAGCTGCTCCAACGACAGAACGATCCATAACAACAGAGTAGTGCCCTGGATGCCGTCTACAAATTCCCCAGATCTTCCTCCACACCTCCGACAGCCACCTCTGCCTCAACTGCTTCAGCGACCAACCCAATGATGCTGAGGTCGACACGGCTACGGCAAAGAGGTTGTACACTTGTTGCATCACTTATTACTATACATTCATGTCGATCCATTAGGGCTATTTTGGTTCAACGGAAAAACATAGCAATAGGGAATTTTCCAATGGCACTCTACTATTCAATTATTCATGCATTTTGTTGAAAGGAATGAAGCAAAACATCCACCTGGACCTACTTTTCAAAATCCTATGCATGAAAACAAGACCTAGTGCATTAGTGGCAGAATAACATTCTAACTGTACACGCTTTCATATGGTTTCACTTTATTTTGGCCATGTTTCTTTGCATTCCTCCGCTCTTCCAATTCCTGTAAACCAAACACCCAAGTTGACAGAAATCCTCTGTTTACAAATGCTCTGTTTACCATGTGCATTCCTATCCTATTCTGGTGTTTTTCCTATCCTTGCGTTTTTAGAATCATGCAAGCCAAATGAGCCCTTACAGAATTACTTCAGTTACATGTAGGTGTCGAAGGGAACTTTGTGTGGTTTGTCCTGCTCGTGCCGCGACATCGTCCACCTCACCTGAGCTGCTCCATCGATAGAAACATCCACCAAACCAGACATCACGACTCCTGACCATCTTTCGCCGCCTCAGACATCCTTCCCTGCCGCTGGCACCCACCGCAACGGCATCACCATCATCGACTTAGCAGATGAACCTGAGGAGTACACGGGTCCACAAGAGAGGTCGCACTCTTTTGTTTCTTCTTATGTTATGAATTGCTTAAAATTACCTGCCACTTTATCGTCTTGTTCACCTCTTGGACTCCAAGTCAGGTCCAAATTAATGTTCGAACTTGAGTTCTAAATTAGTTGTGAGGCACATATCGAGGAAGCAATGAATAGTATCTCTGTCTAATATCTGGTTCACCTAGGGTATGCCTATGTTGTTCATCTTGGGTGGGAAACAAATAGTAAAGCAATCATCATCTGTCTTTTTATTAAATTAAAGCAATCATCAACCTGCTATCATTATTTTTGGATCCAGCCATTGGTTGTTACCATCACTCTAAATTTCTGGATGCTCTCCTTACATAATCTCACCATATTTTTTTCGTATGCATGTCAGATATTGTACACAGTCATGCTGAACATGTAGAGAAAAATAGAAGAGTTTTGCGCGGCAATACTATGTCATGCAGACATCGCTCCATGGTGGGTTCAATGGCAAACCCTCCCCACCCCTCTCCAGATTGTAATCCAGAGGAAGATATCTGTTCTGAGGCGGATTCAGACGCCGCTGACCACTCCTATTTACCCCCAAGGTGTTTGCTCTACCTTGGCATGATGATGTTAGTCATATCATGCATATGTTGCCTTGCAGTGCCTACTTTTGACATCATATATGTCATCTGCTTAGTTTAGACATGTTATATAATGCCACATGTTTAGTTTCTATATCATATATGAGAAATATGTAGTCTGATATCTTTTTGCCAGCCATAATATATGTGAAATGTGCAATGCCATCCTGTTTAACTAGGCATCATATATTTGAATGATATCTTGCCCATCCTTTTCTTCAGTACATTTCCATTTGTCGACAATGTTTGTACATTAAACTACTCTTCCTGTGAATCAGCCATTCGGGTGTGAGATTGAAAAATCTGGAGTGAAAACAAGGCCCTCAGAGCAGACAGTGCTACCTGTCGAAGCAGATCTCTTGTTGGGTCCCGATAGCCCCTCAGAGATGGATTCAGAGACAGATGACTAGTCCTATTCCCCCACCAAGGTGTATGCTCTAACTTGGCACGGTTATACTGCTCATATCATGCATATGGTGTCTTGCATTGCATAGTTTAGACATCATATACACAATATTCAACACCATGTTCTTAGTTCAGACATCATATCTAATGCCCTCTGTTTAGCATATAAATCACATATGTAAATTAAATGATGCGATCCTGATTACTTAGATAACATGTGGTGAATTATGTCATGCAATCCTGTTTAGTTATTCATCATATCTTTGAATTATGTTATGCCATGCTATCCAGTTTAGATAGACATCATATATGTGAAATTATGTCATGCTATCCGTTTTAGTTAAACAATATACATGTCAACTATTTCATCTCCTCTTTTTTCCACACTATCTATTGCATCTGTCTCTCATACAATGTTTGTACATTCAACTATGTTTCCTATTTATCAGCCATTTGAATTGGAGCGGGTGATGCCAGTATCTAGCGGACTAAAAACACGGTCTTCAAATAAAACAGTGCTACCTCTTGGTGGAGATAGCACCCCGGTTGTACATGCACGAGAACCAGCCCTATCACACATAACCCAAACTCTCGCAGATTGTACCCCTACTGCGATGGACAGAGAACCAGCTTCACCCAATGTAACCCCAACCCCAGCAGATAGTAACCCAGTTCCTGTTGACACAGCACCATCTCCACCACAGATCTCCCAAACAAGAGCAGTAGTAAGGCAGCTCCAGTGCCCAAAGGGCCAGTACTACCACGGCGAACCCCAACTCCACCAGTTAGTACGCCTATTCCTGTGGAGGAAGCACAACCAACGAGTCGTAGTTTAGCATCTATCGCATTTGATGTTGTTAAATCGTATGTGCGTATCTTTCCAGCTTGGAAATATTATACTGAAGATGAAGGAAAATGCCAGTTGCAGGTGTTTGTCCAGGAGTTATGTGCAAGTAATGTTATTCATGGCAATTACTTTGCTTTGTCCCATACATCCTACATCCATGATGGTTATAATACATCAAATTTTCCCATTTTTCTCTATAGAGAAGGACCGATTTGGAAACTCAGGATGAGGTAACCTGTCCTAATACCTCTGCTATCTTCAAGAATGCTTGGTGGCAGTATCGGAATTACCTGAAGAAAACGTACTTCACCGGCAAAGAAACTCATCAAATTCCCTTACGTTCTCCTGAGACGCATTTACTGGAGGATGACTGGGAACGCCTTGTTCTGTACTGGTCCCGAACCAAGAATGTGGTAAGGTCTATGAGCTCATTTTCTATTTTTAAGTATTATATTCTTGCGTCTTACTGTACTCTGTTCATGTAGAACAAGTGCCTAAACCTGAAGAACAACTGTTCTAATTTAAGATTCCATTGCTATCATAGTTCAGAAAAGCGCTAGGCGTTAATTGTGCGCTTTGCCACCGCCTTGCACTTTACTGACCAAAGTGCATGCTTATGCGCAGTTATGCACAGATTAAGAGTAGTTATGCGCAATGCGTTTTCCCAACGCCTAGAGCCTAGGCGCGCTTAAGCGCTCGCTTAGGTGCACCTTTTTTAACTATGATTGCTATTGTGCATACTGCTTTGCTCTTGTATCACTGTATTTACTCATACAAACTTATTTTTAAATTGAAGGAACCAATCGAAACTCCAATGGCACAACAGGTATGTTCACGCATGTTTCTTTAACATGCTTGCTCTTATCAATAGCTCTGTTGATTTCAATTTCAATTGTGTATACAATTGACTTCTCATATCATGCACATTACTAGAATCACAACAGAGCCAATAGTGTTGTTGTACATGTAGACCCGTGGTACCCATCTGAAATCTTGTTGTGCCGTGTAGTTTCCCATGCTTTGTATTCTTTCACTGCTGCTTTGTCTTGAACTGATATGATTTGAACCGTGTCTCTATTTTGATTTGGCAAGACAATGCAGTGACCATAGGACATAGATATATGTTTGTTTGATGCTTTTATTATGTACTAGTACTTGGCAATAGAAGACTTGGTAGTTTAATCCTGTCCACCTTACTAATGAACTGGTTCACCGAAATGAGTTTCATATACTAGTACATGCTAAACCTGTTATGTGTCTGCTTGTTTCTTCTTTTAGAATGCTGACAGAATATTGGGGAAGAGTGCCTTATTAAGCAATGGTAAAGGAAGTAATGCAGATAAGGTTCAGGATAGTGACACATCCTTGTTGGTCTCCAACAAAGCTGATAAAACAGCTAAGGAAGACTATCTCGAAGACAGTGAGACAACCCCAAAGTCCTGTCTTGGTTTAGTGTTCGAGTTACTGGCCACTACCGCTTGCACAAGCTATTCAAACTCACTGTCTGAATCAGTTCGGTTTCTTGAGTCTCAACTACAAGATGAAAGACATCGATCAGCTGTGATGCGACAAGAAGCAGAAGGACTGCGGAAGTCCCTGGAGCATTCAGATGCATACTTTCTGGTGCAACAGCAAGCGTTGGAGGATCTTAGCGCCAAACAGGACAAAGCTAATAAGCTTGCTAAGCATTGCCAGCATGGTGGATACCCAGGATAACGTTTCTTGAGCTCATCTGAAGTTGTTTCATTTATGCTCTTGTTTTGCTGCCGCGTTTATTTGCACTAGTGGCCAATTTTGACGGCCAGTGTATGTAATATGCTGCTTTGTTCCCTATATTTGCACTGGTGCCGAACTTTGATGCCTAGTGGATTTAAAATGTGTAATAGCGGTAATAGGCTAGCGTTAATTGCTTGCTTATTTATTTCCTTATTGTCTTGTTTAGTTGTTTGCTTGTAGTCACTGCAGTTCTTTTTCTGTGTTTTTCTAGTGGCCACAATAACCTATTTTTGGAAACTAGGCCAAAATAATCATGGCAACACACAGACTGTTGTAACCATGGGCTTCCTGCGGGCCGTATGATCCATGGGCCTTCTACGGGCCGTAGGATCCATTGGCCTTCTATACAGACCGTAGGATCCATGGGCCTTCTACGGGCCGTACGATCCATGGGCCTTTTACGGGCCGTACGATCCACGGGCCTTCTACGGGGCGTATCATCATTTCGCCAATCATGGGGCGTACTATTCGTGGATAATAACGGGTCGTTAATAGGCCGTATTTGATAACTCTATGAAAACAGCCCAACGGGTTTTTTTGACATGAAAATGGCCCAACGTATTAACGGGCCACAAACGGGCCGACTGTAACCACGGGCTGAATTTGGCCCACAAGCAGAAAATGACAGTAACGGGCCGTAAGTAACTGAATGCTGGAAATGACCCAAGAATAAATGGGCCCTGAGGAGGCTGAAAGATAACGTGGGCTGGAAACAGCCTGTAGCGACCCGACCTCAGACGGTCAAGTCTCTGTGCTTAAATGTCATCCCTCGATCGGTAAGCTGACACACACAGTACTCAAGGATTTATAACAGAGGTAAATCACATGTATAAAATAACGTAAATACTATTACCTCAATCCAAATAGCGGAAGTAACAAGGTTGTGGATTCCCATCAACACCAACGGCAAAGTTGAGTGTAGAAATCGTAACCCTAACGTATTACTTACTCGTCGTAAGATTCCTGCAACATGAGACGTTGCAGCCACAAAGGGTCAGTACATTGAATGTACTGGCAAATTCACACCATAGGGAAATGATGAACAAAGGCTATCACTACATGCATATATGGCTGGTGGAAAGCTCTACGGTTATAATGTTTTTGCGAAAAGCCAAATTTTCCCTACAACGAAGGAATAAATTTTATTTAACTATCATGGTGGTTGTTAAACATTGAGATGGTTGACAGCATCTCAATCCCAATTAAGTATCATCATTAACCCAACAAAATTAATTAAAGTAACATGATGATGAGATTCACATGATAATCCAAGAACTAGATACTCAAGATGTCCATAACCGGGGACACGGCTAATCATGATTAGTTTGTACACTCTGCAGAGGTTTGCGCACTTTTCCCCACAAGACTCGATCTCCTCCGTTGGATTTCTCGCACTACTTGGTGTTTGAGAAACGGATGATCGAGACACAGTCTTTCAGAAGCATTTACTCTCTACTCCGGCAGACCGTTACACCTACAATCCCCCTACATCTGCTAGTCCACCTCTTCAAGAGCTCACACAACTTACTCAACTATGCCAGAGTCCATAATGGCTTGTGGCTGCACACGGAGGTTTCTAGCATGAATAATCTTATGATCTCTTTGAGTCTGGGTGGCGGTCCATAGGATGATCACACGGGTACTCCGGGATATCCAAAAATACAGGCAACACTGGGTTCTCCAGGTGCCTCAATCCACCCAGTTGTTTATTTAAGTAGCCACCTTAAGTTGAACCATTAATTAACAATCTCACATCTGTCATGGAAAATTCACTTAAACCCAATCCACGTCTACGAGCATAGCATAGTAGTATAAGCATAACGTAATAGTAACTCCCAAGGTTTGAATGCAGGGTAATAGGTTCCTACCTCATCAACTACTTCCCAACACCCACATGTTATCAATACTACTCATGCAATGTTTGAGGGTGAAACTAATGCATAAAAACAGGGTATGGAAGGGATATGATCAAAGTGTGAACTTGCCTGCAATGTTGATGAGGATGATTCACACTCATAACTCTTGATAGTTCTACTCGTTACACTCCGTTCAATCTATCGTGAGCAAGCAATAGTAACCACACATAAGCAATCACTCAAAAGATCGGGAAGAACGAAGAAGACAGTTCGGAAAACATCAAAACCAAGCAAATAACTCTTTCAACATAAAACAATTTCTAACAGTACCAAAATTATGTGAATTTTGCCTTATCAGAAAGTTTAGGTCAAGAGCTTCGATTTGCAAAAAGAATCAACTAAATCGGAGTTACGGAACTCAAGTTATGTTCAAAAGAAGTTTGAATATGAATCTGAACAAAATTCGAAATTTGAAAATTTCAAAAAGTTGACGTGACAGGTTAACTAGATAGGTGAAAACAAGATGAAACTATAGGCGCTGGTTTCATCTAATTTGGATAAATGAGTGAAAAGTTATGGTTATTTGAAAAATCAGGGCCAAGCTGTTTTACGGAAGAAAATTAGTTACGGCTAAGGTCTATTGATAAATACGTAGACTAATTGATAATCTAATCATTCTATCATATTAGTCTAGAAATAATAAACTACAGAAGTATAAAAAGAAAAAAAAGTTACCTTTATAAGGCATAGAAAAGATGACTTCAAAGAGAGGAGACAATTCTCAAAAGTCGCGCGGGAGAGGAGAAAAAATATTTTTCTTTAAAGAATCTAGTCAAACCAAAATATTGATTTCACCCGAGTCGGATGATTTTTGGAGGCTCTATGGGTCTCTATTTATAGGTGGAAAAGGGGTTTAGGGGTCAAAGTCTAGGCAATGTGGGACTAAACGTAGATGAAAAGAAAAGAAACCGAGAGGCGCCTCGCATGGGCCTAAAGGCCTTAGGCGGTTCGGCCGGCCGCCCGCATTGCAGTTTTTTTTAAAAACAAAATTCGGCCTAAGAAAAGAAAGATGAAAACGCTGGCAGGGCCTGGCCCATATAGGAAAAGAAAAAAAAGATGGGGCGCCCGATGCCACTATGCAGCGCACGTGAGCGACAAATAATTACGGGCCGCACGTATAGTTTTATTTTAAATAGAAACAGAAAGGAAAACTGAATAAATAAAAATAGAATAAATTTTTATATAGGCATATAATATATCAAAATTTGCACAAAAAGATTTTCTACAACATGAACATTTTTCTAGCGTCAAATAAATTATACAAAAATTCAGATAAAGCAAAGAGTGCTACTGCTGCAATAAAACCTCATAAAAATCATTTTAAAAATACCAAAATGATTTCAAATTAATTTTTCTCCAATTTTCTATTGTAGGGAATCATGTTACCCTATTTTCCATATATTTTTATTTTGGAGAAAAATAATTTGAATAAAACCCAAATACTCCAATTTGAAAATAATTTCCAAAAGGACTTTAAATTTGATCCTTTGAAACTCCCAAATCATATTTCATATATTAGGAAGAAGTCATGTCATCTTCTCTCCATGGTTTTGTGATGAAAAGAATTTGAATTCCTGGAGATCATAAAAGCAAAATGAAAGTTTGGGAAAGTCCTTTTATTCCCTCTCATTTAACTTTCAAAAGATTTCAAATTCACTCACTTCCAGTCAATCAATCAAACAATCAATCCAATCTATCTGTTTATTATAACATTCCAAAATTTAGAATTTTGGGATGTTACACGACCCAATGGAATAATGGGCCGTTAATGGGTATGAAGTGATACACTGTTCATTACGGGCCAGTTTCACCACGTGCCGTTAATGGGTATAAAGTGATACACTGTTCATTACGGGCCAGTTTTACCACGGGCCGTTAATGGGCCGAGAGTTACAAAGGGCCTCATATGGGCTGAAAGGCGTCATGGGCCATACATGGGCCGGAAGTTAAAACGGGCTGGAATTATATTGGACGGCCCAGATGACGCTACTGGGCCTAATTTGGATAGGCCGTAAACGGGCCCTGGGTTAGCGGGCTGTAAATGGGCTATATGCGAACAGGCCGTTAACAGGCTTGCCGTGGGCCAGCCCGCCGCCTTTTGACCAAGTCAAATGGGCTGGCCTTTTCACAGGGGCCTCTGTTGGGCCGTGCCACGTGTCGATGTATCATAGGCGCTTTGGGTCGAATGAGTGGATGACATATGTCCCCACGGTGAGCCGACACGTGTTTCCTCCAGCCAATGATGATTTTACACGTGGAAAATCCCCATTGCTTGGGGTTGTTAACGGGTTATCGGATCCAAAACCGGACCCGATAGCTTAACGGCGTTCCGTTAGGGTGGATGCCATGTGTCAGTCACCCTTGATGAAAGCACTTCTGTGACGCGCGATTTATCGTCATGGAAGTGGACACTTCCGTGATGATAATTTTGGTAATGTCATGGAACACTTCTACGACAGCACAGGTATGACTATCTTGATTCTGTCATAAAATCGTCATGGATGTACATGCATGACAGAAAATGTGACCTACTGTGACAAACACGTATGATCACGGAACTGTATTTTTTGTAGTGCTTCTCCTGGTCCTTAACCGCCATCTTGATCTGATGATAACCAGAATAAGCATCCAAAAAACTCAAACGCTCACAACCCGCCGTAGCATCAGTGATTTGATCAATACGAGGGAGAGCAAATGGATCAGCCGGACAAGCCTTGTTTAAGTCCGTGTAGTGCACACACATTCGCCAAGTGCCGGTCTTCTTAAGCACCAACACCGGGTTAGCCAACCACTCAGGATGAAAAACTTCAACGATAAACCCGGCCGCTAAGAGCCGGGCCACTTCTTCACCAATGGCCTTCCGCCTCTCCTTGTTAAAACGATGAAGGAATTGCTTGATCGGCTTAAACTTCGGATCAATATTAAGAGTGTGCTCAGCGAGTTCCCTCGGTACACCCGGCATGTCTGAAGGCTTCCATGCAAAGATGTCCCGGTTCTCACGGATGAACTCGATGAGCGCGCTTTCCTATTTCGGATCCAGATTGGCACTGATGCTGAACTGCTTAGATGAGTCGCCAGGAACAAAATCAACCAACTTAGTGTCATCTGTCGACTTGAACTTTAGCAAGGGATCATGCTCCATGGTTGGATTTTTCAAGGACGTCATGTCTGCCGGGTCAACATTATGTTTGTAAAATTTCAGCTCCTCTGTTGAACAAACTGATTCAGCATAAGCAGCATCACCTTATTCACACTCCAAGGCCACCTTGCGACTCCCATGCACTGTGATGGTGCCCTTGTAACCCGGCATCTTAAGCTGCAAGTAAACATAACAAGGCCTCGCCATGAATTTAGCATAAGCCGGCCGCCCAAATAGAGCATGATAAGGGCTCTTGATCTTGACCAGTTCGAAGGTTAGAGTCTCGGATCTGGAATCATGCTCATCTCCAAAGGCACTTCCAAAGATATCTTACCCACTGAATATGCCGAATTACCCGGCACCACCCCATGAAAAACGGTGTTTGATGGCTTAAGATTTTTGTCGGTCAGTCCCATGCGACGGAAGGTTTCATAGTAAATTATATTAATGCTGCTGCCTCCATCCATGAGTACCTTAGTAACTTTATAGCCCCCAACCTGAGGCGCCACCACTAGAGCTAGGTGACCCGAATTGTCAACCCGGGGCGGATGATTCTCGCGACTCCACACAATAGGCTGCTCCGACCACCGTAAGTAACATGGCACCGCCGACTCAACAGCATTCACTACCCTCTTATGAAGCTTCTGATCCCGCTTACACAAGCTAGTGGTGAAGACGTGGTACTGTCCACTATTCAATTGCTTCGGGTTGCTCTGATAACCAGACTGTTGCTGCTGCTGATTTCCCTGATTATTCTACTGGTTGTAGCCACCCTGATTGCCTTGGCCTTGAAACCCGGAACTTGAACCGCCGCCTCCATGACCCGGACCATGAGGGCCGGACCCTGAAGCGCCCTTCGGGCCATGGTTGTGCTGGAAAGACTCCATGAAGTGTCTCATGATACTGCAATCCTTCCATAGATAGGTAGACGGCTTCTCCTCCGTTCCATGTTTCGGACATGCCTGATTCAGTATTGCTTCAAGGTCAAATTTTGTCGCTTGAGCCGGCCTCCCCTTACGACGCTGGTTATAATTTCGTGCACCGGTGTTAGCCACAAAATCATCAGCTTTACGCTTACCATTGCCGCCCTAATTGGCCGAGTTGTACTGCTGTCCCCTCATACCGCTACTCTTCTTTCCATTTCCCGATCTTTCATCCTCAGAGTCGGGGTCCTTGGTACTATACGAGTCGGCATACTTGACAAGAGCTACCATGAGCTCCTTCATATCGCTGAAATGACGCTTAAGCCGCCCAAGCTTCTGCTTGAGTGGAAGGAAACGACAATTTTTCGCCAACATTAAAACTGCTAAGCCGATGTTGATATTATCTGAAGAATGTATGATAGTCGAGACCCGGCGCACCCAGCTGGTCGTTGACTCACCCTCAGCTTGAACACAAGAAACCAAATCCACGATCGACATAGGCTGCTTGCATGTATCTTTGAAATTATGGATAAATCGGGCCTTCAGCTCTGCCCATGACCCGATGGAATTGGCCGACAGCCCCTTCAACCAGGTACGAGCCGTCCCTTCCAGCATCATGGTGAAGTACTTAGCGTATGCAGCCTCACTAACATCCAGCATCTCCATAGCCATCTCATAACTCTCCACCCAAGCCTCAGGGGGCTGATTTGCTGTGTAATTAGGCACCTTACGAGGGCCTTTAAAGTCCTTGGGCAGACGCTCGTTTCGTAGAGCCGCCGTTAAACACGGCACACCCCAAGCTCTAGAAGTTACACCTGCCTCCACTGAAGTCGTCGGGTAAACCGGTGCGTGCTGATGAGACGCCAGCTCGGCCTCCCGACGCGCTCTACCCTGGTCCACCAAATTCTGTGCATTGGTACCATTGCGTGCCGGGTCATGCCAACGGGGCTGGTCACGGCGCTGCTCAGTACTTGAAACTGCTGGTGAGTCAATGTGCCTACTATAGCTCTGGCTTGGACGAGGGGTCGAATGAATTCGATCACGGCTATAAGAATAAGCCTGCTGCTGTACTAGGGCCGTTTGAAGAAGTTCCCTGGCCCTTCGGGTTTCAACCGCTGTCGGGGTCTCGCCCTCGACCGGCAAAGCCGCCAATCACGTAGCTGCAGCAATCATATTGTCTAAAGGGGTTGAATAATGACCCTGCGGCGTCACCACATGCTGAGGCGGGGTGTTATTCATATGCGGAGAACCTACAACGCGCGGCTGAACCGGCGTTCCACCCCCTCGTGCTTCAGCCGTCTGGTTTATCACCGGCGGGTTACTGGCCCCCGCTCCAGGGGTGTTGAAGAGGTTCCTCGACTCATAAACCAAGGCAGATGACTCCGGTATTTTCTCCTAAAGACTTCATTTGACGCGTTCTGATCCACCGTGAGCCGGTATGAATCTGCTTGAATCCGCTGAGCTTGGGCGTTTAAAACGGCCCGCTCCACGGTCATCCTAGCGTTTTCCGCCGCCAGCTCTACCTTGGCTTGCGCTATCTCATCCCACAGCTTAGCCACTTCCGCCTTATGCTGCTCCTGGTTGTCTGGGGTTACATCCACCTCCATCAGAGTTGCCAGAGCTTCCAACAGATCTGTTAAAACTTGAGCCGGCGGGCGCGCTGAACCGCCAGCACCCGCTGCCGTTACCGCTGCTGCACTGGAAGTCATGGTCGTGGCGGCTGTCGAACCGAGAACCGACTGGGTGCCAGCCATGAAGATCGCCACCCTGTTCGGCGGCTCATGGGGGTCTGGAATACTGTCGCCATCGGAACAGCCCGCAATCCGTTCGTCTTGTAGCTGATAAATTGAGTTGGTCTCGCCATTGGACGACTCACCATCAGAGTAGATGGTCGTCTCACCGCCAGACACAGAGCCTTCCAATTCATCCCCATGGATGAATCCGAAAAAGGCACGCTTCACGGCGGGTTGAACCCGGGCGGGTCGTGCACGCTGAGCCGTCTTGATGATGTCGGTGGAGATGTCCGGCTCAGGGCCCGGTACGCCGATCTTGCCGATGAAGACGTGGATTCCGCCGAAGGGGACCCGGTATCCGTACTCAATTGAGCTGGCCTCGGGGCCACAACCTGCATCATCGATGTAGAGCTTTCCACAACGACTCTTGGTCATCCGGCCCACAGCGTATCCCTTGATCCTTTCAAAGCTGCCCTTCAAGAACTCAAAACCACCGTGCGCAGGCCCCACGGTGGGCGCCAACTGTCGTGGAATTTTCACGGCAGATGTCCTAGTAGAAGGACTTAGTTGTGGAGCCATTACGATGAGGTTAGCTTAAAGGGGTTAAAACGGGACAAAGGACACGAGGAGTTTATACTGGTTCGGCCCCTTGTGGTGAAGGTAAAAGCCTAATTCAGTTTGAGGTGGTATTGCTAGGGTTTCGATTACCAGGGAGCGAATACGCTTGGCCTGGCTTTCAATCTGTTGTTTCTTGCCCTAATCCGCTGCCGGGTCGTCCCCTTATATACATGGGTTGACGCCTCGCGGCTTACAGAGTCTCGGCCGGCTCATACAAACGTGTCCGGCCCAGTGACTTATCTTACATGCCTTACAATACAAGTTACATATACATGGCAGTTTACACTTATGGGCCTTAAGCCGCCTTCGGGTTTGGGCCCTTTAACAAGCCTACTTCATGAACCGCCATCTTCAACATACTCATGGACTTTGTTTAGATAAACCGCCATTGGGATAACCCGGCCCCTCCTGGGCGGGTCATATCCAATAGTCATATCCCCAACACCAGGTAATTTAATTGGCGTGCACGAGCTCTAGTAATTGGTCTAGTATGTATAGTAGCAGGGACTGTGGGTGTAACAATGGTATTGATGTCCTCATCATCCTCCCCTTCTTGAAATGAACTCGTCCTCGATGGAAGCTCATCTTCCTCACACAAATAAGGCTTCAAATCCGCAATGTTAAAATTGGACTAACCCCAAAATCTGCAAGCAGCTCAAGTTTATATGCATTATCATTTATTTTCTCTAACACCTTAAAAGGACCATCAGCACGTGGCATTATCTTTGACTTGCGCAAATTAGGAAATCTATCCTTACGCAAATGTAACCAAACAAGATCTCCAGGTGCAAACACAACATGTTTTCTACCCTTATCTCCATCAAGTTTATATTTAGTATTCATACGCTCAATGTTTTCCTTAGTTAACTCATGCATTTTTAAAATCAATTCAGCATGTTGTTTGGCATCAAAATTAACCTTCTCCAAAGATGGAAGAGGCAACAAATCAATAGGTGCACGAGGTAGGAAACCATACACAATTTCAAAAGGGCACATCTTAGTAGTAGAATGCAATGAACGATTATAAGCAAATTCAATATGAGGCGAGCATTCTTCCCACATTTTCTTATTATTCTTCAAAACAGCCCTAAGCATAGTAGACAATGTTCTATTGACTACTTCAGTTTGTCCATCAGTTTGGGGGTGACAAGTAGTACTAAAAAGCAGTTTAGTCCCCAACTTAGCCCATAAACATCTCCAAAAGTGGCTAAGAAATTTAGTATCACGATCTGAAACAATAATATTTGGCTCACCATGCAAGCGAATAATTTCATGAAAGAACAAATCAGCAACATTAACAGCATCATCGCTTTTATAACATGGTATAAAGTGTGCCATTTTCGAGAATCTATCCAGGACAACAAATATGCTATCCTTCCCCTTCTTTCTTCGAGGTAAACCTAAAGCAAAGTCCATAGATATATCCTCCCAAGGAACACTAGGTACAGGCAAAGGCATACATAAACCATGAGGATTGAGTTGTGATTTAGCTTTTTGGCATGTAGTGCAGCGAGCAACAAAACACTCAACATCCCGTCTCATCTTTGGCCAAAAGAAATGTGTAGAAAGTACGTCCTCTGTCTTCTTCATGCCAAACTGTCCCATTCATCCTCCTCCATGTGCCTCATGCAACAACAAAAGACGAACGGAGCTACCTGGAATGCATAGCTTGTTAGCACGGAACACAAATCCATCATTAAAGACGAACTTGATCCACATTCTTCCTTCTTTACAATTATGAATTACATCTTTAAAATCAGCATCATGCACATATTGATCTTTGATGGTCTCCAAACCAAATATTTTGAAGTCAAGTTGTGAAAGCATAGTATAGCGACGAGACAATGCATCAGCAATAACATTTTCTTTACCCTTCTTGTGTTTAATGAAATAAGGGAAAGTCTCAATGAATTCAACCCATTTAGCATGTCTATGATTCAGTTTAGCTTGACTTTTAATATCTTTCGAAGATTCATGATCAGAATGTATAACAAATTCTTTGGGCCATAAATAATGTTGCCATGTTTTTAAAGTCCGAAAAAGAGCATATAATTCTTTATCATAAGTAGGATAATCCAGACTAGGCCCACTCAATTTTTCAGAAAAGTATGCAACAGGTTTGCAATCTTGTAATAACACACCTCCTAATCCAATTCCACTAGCATCACATTCATGCTCAAAAGTCTTATTAAAATCAGGAAGTTGGAGTAAAGGAGCATGTGTCAACTTACCTTTCAATACCGTGAAGGCTTCTTCATGTGCGGTAGCCCAAACAAAAGGCACATCCTTCTTTGTAAGCTCGTTGAGAGGTGCAGCAATGGTGCTGAAATCTCTCACAAAACGCCATTTGAAACCAGCGAGGACAAGGAAACTCCTCACTTGTGTGACCGTTTTGGGCTGCGGCCAACTCTCAATAGCTTCAATCTTGGCTTTATCAACTTCAATTCCCTGTGGAGTAACAACATAGCCAAGAAAAGATACTCGGTCGGTGCAAAAGGTGCACTTCCCAAAGTTACCAAACAAACGTGCATCACGTAGAGCAATAAAAACAACACGTAAATGTTCCAAATGTTCCTTCAAAGACCTGCTAAAATCAGTATATCATCAAAATAGACTACCATAAATCGTCCAATGAAAGCACGTAAAACTTCGTTCATTAATCTCATGAAAGTACTAGGTGCATTAGTTAACCCAAAAGGCATGACTAACCACTCATATAATCCAAACTTAGTTTTAAATGTTGTTTTCCATTCATCTCCCAATTTCATACGAATTTGATGGTATCCACTACGCATATCAACTTTGGAGAATATTGTAGAGCCACTCAACTCATCAAGCATGTCATCTAGCCTAGGAATAGGATGGCGATAACGAATAGTATAATATATTAATGCCTCTACAATCAACACACATACGTGACATACGATCCTTTTTTGGCACTAGTGTAATAGGAACATCACAAGGACTACGAGATTCGCGTATATAACCTTTGTCGAGCAGCTCCTATACTTGACGCATAATCTCCTTCGTCTCCTCTGAATTGGTATGGTATGGCGCATGGTTTGGCAGCGAAGCACCATGAATTAAGTCAATCTGATGCTCAATCCCTTGAGTAGGTGGTAATCCCGGTGGCACATCTTATGCAAAGACGTCAGCGAACTCCTGCAAAATGTTAGTTACAGTAGGAGGCAAAGAGGAAGGTACATCCTCGAAACAATATAATGCCTCTTTGCACACAAAAGCATAGCAAACAAATTTGCTGAAATCTAGATTATCAATATCAGATTTGGTGGCAAGTAAACATGCACTTTTCAATTTAATTTCAGAAGCAACACTAGATGGTTCATTATTAGGCTTCATTTGTTGCTCAAATTCTTATGCCAAAATCTGATTTTCACTCTTATTTTTCTCATGTTTTGCTTTATTACCTCTATCAATATGATCTTTCAAAATGGAATCAGGAGTCATAGGAAGCAAAGTAATATTTTTATCCTTATGAACAAGAATATACTGATTGTTTCTACCATGGTCTACCAAGTAATAAGGAACATGCTTGCATAGGTACCACATCACAATCAACATAATCAGCATATGTAGAGATACTAAAATGCACACGAACAGTACGTGTTACCTTAACCTTGTATTGCATTTCATGATCATAATCATCTCCTCCGTGTTCTTCACTTGTAATAAGAGCCAAAGTCTCCTCATCATAGTCACTAGCGGACTCGTACCCAGCATCCTAAGTAGCAATCATCACACCCTTAGATGGGCATTCTCTTGCATAAGGACCTCCACCCTTGCAACGATGATAAATAATATCATGTGTTTGCCCTATTGATGCCATGGATGAAGAAGAGCTCTGTGCGGAACCGGAAGGTGTACTCCTGGCAGATGGTGGTGACGGTGCCTGTTTTCTTGTATCTCGGTTGCAATTGCCGGCCGAAGTCAGTGGTGCTGCAGTAGGACGTGTGGGAGTAGAGGATGCACGCGGTGTCCATGATAAAGGTCGACCTGCAGAAAAGTTAGTTCATTCCAATGCATGTCGATCCTGCACTTCACGCTCAGCTTTGTAAGCAAGATGGAATAAACGAGTGATATTATTATACTTCTTATACTCTAGAATGGTCTGAATGTCTTTATTTAATCCACCCATAAAACGTGCAAGCATAGCTTCATTATCCTTAACAATACCACATCTAATCATTCGAGTTTGTAATTCCTGATAATATTCTTCTACATAATTTTTTCCTTGTCTTAAGCGCTGCAATTTTTGAAGTAATTCACATTGATAATATGGTGGAACCCAACGAGGACGCATAGCAGTTTTCAAAGCAGCCCAAGTAGTTGGAATCTTATTCAGATATAATCTACGATGTTTAGACCACCACACACAAGCAAAACTAGTGAAAGCACAAAGAGCAGCAGCAACCGTCTCTCCTCGGGGTATTGTAAACATGTAAAACGTTGTTCAGTTTCTAACTCCCAAGTAAGATATATATCAGGAACATATCTACCCTCAAATGGTGTAATATTCAATTTCAGTTTAGGAAGATGGTCATGATCTCGTACCTGAGCTGGTAGTGCAGCCCTACCATTGGGATTATCTTAGCGACCCGACCTCAAACGGTCAAGTCTTTGTGCTTTAGTGTCATCCCTGGATCGGTAATGCTGACACACACAGTACTCGAAGGATTTATAACAGAGTAGCAATCACACAATTATTACATCGAATGTCTCAAAAGAGAACTTATTACAATAAATATGGCTTAAGGGCATCTAAATAAGTTAACAGCGGAAGACTTGGAAGATAAGTGAGTCCATCAACTCCAACGGCATAGCTGAGATGCACAACAACGACCTACCGCACCTTTACTCGTCATCTGAAAAGTCTGCAACATAATACGTTGCAGCCCGAAAACGGGTCAGCACATGGAATATGCTAGCAATATAACACAGTAGAGCAATGAACAGATAAATGCTATCACTACATGCATATATGGCTGGTGGAGGCTCTATGGTTATATGGTTTTTGCGAAAAGCCAATTTTTCCCTACAACAAAGGAATATATTTTATTTAACTATCATGGTGGTTGAACAACATTGAGAAGGTACCTCCAACTCAATCCCAATTAGAAGTAATTATCAACCCAACAAATTAAGTTAGAGTGATGAGATACATATGATAATCCAAGTACTAGATACTCAAGATGTCCATAACCGGGGACACGGCTAACCATGATTAGATTGTACACTCTGCAGAGGTTTGCGCACTTTCCCCACAAGACTCGATCTCCTCCATTGGATTTCTCGCACTTCATGGTGTTTGAGAAACGGATGACCGAGACACAGTCTTTCAGAAGCATTAACTCTAACCCCGGGTAGACAGTACCAACCTACATCCCTCTACATCTGCTAGCCTACCACTGGAAGAGGTCATGCAACTTACTCAACTATGCTAGAGCCCATAATAGCTTGTGGCTGCACACAGAAGTTTCTAGCATGAAATATCTCAGATCCCTTTGAGCCTGGGTGGCGGACCGTAGGATTATCACACGGGTACTCCGGGATATCCTAGTATAACACTGGATTCTCCAGGTGCCCAAACAAGCAATCCACCCAGATGTGTATTAAAGTTGCCACCTTAAGTTGAACCATTAAATAATCATCTCACATCTGTCATGGATTCACTCACCCAAACCACGTCTACGAGCATAGCATAGCAGTATAAGCATAACGTAGAAGTAACTCCCAAGGGTTTGATAATAAACAGGGCAATAGGTTCTACATCATCAACTACTTCCCAAATACCCACAAGTTAATCACATCCTAATCATGCAGTGTTGGAGGTTTGGAACTAATGCATAAAAACTGGGTATGAAAAGAGTATGATCAATGTGTTACTTGCCTTGCTGACGATCCGCAAAACCTAGTGACTCGTAGTAGCACGCTTCGCACTCCGGGAATTCTATCGCAAACAAACAATAGCATACATAAGCAATCAAGCAAAGATGCACGAGTAAAACTCAAATAATAAGATCGAATCTGAAAAATCAACTGAAGATATTCGATTTGCAAAAAGAATCAAATCAAACGAAGCAACGAAACTCAAACTACAAAAGAAACAAGATCCGATTACTAATCTGGACTAAACTCAAATTTTACAGTAACAAAATCTTGTTCAAGTTGGTTAAACAGAAAGAGAACTTCGAGACGAAGATCTAGGCGCTTGAATCGCCTGATTCCGATAAACGAGCGAAAAGATAAACTAAAACGAAAATCAGGTCAGAAATCGCGATCGAAAATAATCGCAAAAAACCCTGGAAAAAGAAAAACTGACGAACAGGCTAACGAACGAACGTTCGCTGTCTGCGGCTAACGGGTGAACGGCGTTCGTTAAAACGAACGTACGGACGAACATCCGCAAAATAACTAAACCGAAAAAAACCGAACCGATCTATTAAAAAAATAGATATAGGGTTTTGAAAATAAAAACCGATCGGTTTAAAAAAACCGGCGGCTACCTCGTGGAACGGGACGGCGGCGGCGGCGGCGTACTCCGGCGGCGGGGCAGCGGGGGAACTCCGGCGGT